>NC_047510.2:26447981-26645177 GCF_902827115.2 Pseudochaenichthys georgianus
TATCTGCTGTCCTGATGTCAAAGGGGAGCTCATTCCACCATTTTGGAGCCAGGATAGCAAACCCACGTGTTTTTGCTGATGGGAACTTGGGTCCCCTTCGCAGCGAGGGTACAGCGAGCCGTTTTGGCTGATGCAGAGCGGAGTGCACGTGCTGGGTTTCCGTTAGCCGGTAATTACCGGTTTTTAGCTGGTAAAATTTATAAAAAACCGGTAAATTCAAAACCTGACGGTCAAAATGTCTGGTAATAATTAGGGAGGCTCCGATCGATCGGCCGCTGGTCATTATGGGCCGATATTCACTCTTAATAGTTTGATCGGTGCTCTCTATAAAGGCCGATCAGGAGAGCTGGATCTGATCGATATGGACATAAACGCGAGTGAAGTGTAACCGGACGCGAGAGAGAGATCAGATCGGCTGCTGAGTCTGACCGAGAGACACGCAGCTCTGCATAAATCACCTGAAGCCCCGCCCTCTGTTTAGCGAGCTGCTGGAGCTGCTTGAGAAACTGACGGGCTGTCAGGAGAGAGAGGGAGGGAGAGGGGAAAAGAGAGGATCAGTTTCTCCCGTGTTATTATTCAAAGTTGATGTAAACTTCTGAATAATGTACGTTATCTACTACAAGTAGTTTGTTTGAATGTAATTGTAAGAGAAACTTCCTGCTCAGCAATGT
Organism: Pseudochaenichthys georgianus; assembly: GCF_902827115.2. Classification (NCBI taxonomy): domain Eukaryota; kingdom Metazoa; phylum Chordata; class Actinopteri; order Perciformes; family Channichthyidae; genus Pseudochaenichthys; species Pseudochaenichthys georgianus. Next base: position 26,448,653 of record NC_047510.2, read on the forward strand.
TGATGGAAGAAATGGAGGCTGGAGTCCGCTTTATATCAAACACTGAGTTTAATGAGAGCCAACGGCCGTGAGTGAGCTCAAAGCGTTTACACAACATGCTATGAGAAAACCCTCCAACTCACTGAAGCATTACACAGAAAACACAGACGATCTACCGGAGAATCCGGGAGGGGCCTCTATTTCGCGCGTCTTCTGATCGATAATCACAAAAACAACAAATATTCAGAGACAAAGACAGTCTGTTAAAGTCCTCTGGCAGTCAGTCACAGTCCCCCAACAGGAAAGCGGAACCTTTAACCCTTTAACCTTTAAACCTTTAAACCTTTAAACCCCTGCTCTAAGTTATGGCAGACCTATGTGAAACACAAAATGCTTTTTGGTACAAACACTTAAACAAAATATTTCCCTCACAGTAATAATTATGTTGTTTGTGGAATCATTTATTGAAAAATGAATCTGAATTTTTCGATCTGTTACGATTATAAACTGAAGCAATATAAAAATGAGCCCGTGAACTGAGTTTTAAACTGAAGCATATCTGCTCATAGTCCGGTAATTACCTGCTAACGGAAACTCTGCTACACAACTATTATTATTATTATTGAAATATAACCGGTAAGTTTCAAATTAGTCCGGTAAAATAAATTCTGCCCGGACATTTGACCGGCGAGAAAAAATCCTAGCGGAAACCCTGGTGCTGGGGTGTACGGTTTAACCATGTCCTGGATGTAGGAAGGGCCAGATCCATTCACAGCATGGTACGCAAGTACCATTGTCTTGAAGTGGATTCTAGCAGTTATCGGAAGCCAGTGGAGGGAGCGGAGGAACGGCGTGGTGTGGGAAAATTTAGGAAGGTTGAAGACCAGACGAGCCGCTGCATTCTGGGTGAGCTGCAGAGGTCGGATGGCACATGCAGGTAGACCAGCCAGGAGGGAGTTGCAGTAGTCTAGGCGTGAGATGACGAGAGCCTGGACCAGAACCTGCGTCGCTTTCTGGGTCAGCTGGGGACGCATCCTCCTGATGTTGTAAAGCGTGTATCTGCAGCAGCGGGTTGTAGCAGCGATGTTTGCAGTGAAGGACAGGTTGTTATCTAGGGTCACACCCAGATTCCTTGCAGTCTGAGTCGGGGAAACAACAGAGGTGCTGATGTTGATAGTCAGGTCAAGAGTGGGACAATCTTTTCCCGGAAGGAAAAGCAGTTCAGTCTTGTCAAGGTTGAGCTTGAGGTGATGATCAGACATCCACTGAGAGATGTCAGCTAGACAAGCAGAGATGCGTGCGACGACCTGGGTCTCTGAGCGGGGAAAGGACAGAATTAATTGGGTGTCGTCAGCGTAGCAGTGGTATGAAAAACCATGCGGGCTAATGACAGATCCGAGCGAGTTTGTGTACAAGGAGAAGAAGAGGGGACCGAGAACAGAGCCCTGAGGGACCCCTGTAGTTAATTGACAAGGGTCGGACTCCGACCCTCTCCAAGTAACCCTGTAGGTGCGGTCTTTGAGGTATGAGGTGATGAGGGAAAGTGCAGAGCCTGGAGCTCCAAGTTCTTGGAGAGTGCGAAGGAGGATCTGATGATTCACCGTGTCGAATGCAGCAGACAGGTCCAAAAGGATGATGACAGAGGAGAGGGAGGCTGCTTTGGCAGTGTACAGTTCCTCAGTGACAGCAAGGAGGGCAGTTTCTGTGGAGTGACCTGCCTTGAAACCAGACTGGTGCGGATCCAGAAGGTTGTTCTGATGGAGATAACAGGAGAGTTGCGTTCAAGTGTTTTAGACAGGAACGGGAGGAGAGAGACAGGCCTGTAGTTTATAACATCTGACGGGTTGAGAGTGGGTTTCTTTAGGAGAGGGTTTACTCTTGCCTCCTTGAGATTGCATTTAGCTGACGCTTTTAGCTGACGCTTTTATCCAAAGCGACGTACAATAAGTGCGTTCGACCAACAAAATAAAAACTTGAAGAAAACAGAATCATATCAGGTTTCATAGAGCAAAAACATTTCAAGTGCTACTCAACTGGCTTTAGATAAGCCAGTCCTTTATTAGTATATAAGTGCTTTGTTAATAGTTCTATCGCTCGAAGTGGAGTCGAAAGAGATGAGTTGTCAGTCTCCCCCGGAAGGTGTGTAAGCTATCTGCTGTCCTGATGTCAAAGGGGAGCTCATTCCACCATTTTGGAGCCAGGATAGCAAACCCACGTGTTTTTGCTGATGGGAACTTGGGTCCCCTTCGCAGCGAGGGTACAGCGAGCCGTTTGGCTGATGCAGAGCGGAGTGCACGTGCTGGGTTTCCGTTAGCCGGTAATTACCGGTTTTTAGCTGGTAAAATTTATAAAAAACCGGTAAATTCAAAACCTGACGGTCAAAATGTCTGGTAATAATTAGGGAGGCTCCGATCGATCGGCCGCTGGTCATTATGGGCCGATATTCACTCTTAATAGTTTGATCGGTGCTCTCTATAAAGGCCGATCAGGAGAGCTGGATCTGATCGATATGGACATAAACGCGAGTGAAGTGTAACCGGACGCGAGAGAGAGATCAGATCGGCTGCTGAGTCTGACCGAGAGACACGCAGCTCTGCATAAATCACCTGAAGCCCCGCCCTCTGTTTAGCGAGCTGCTGGAGCTGCTTGAGAAACTGACGGGCTGTCAGGAGAGAGAGGGAGGGAGAGGGGAAAAGAGAGGATCAGTTTCTCCCGTGTTATTATTCAAAGTTGATGTAAACTTCTGAATAATGTACGTTATCTACTACAAGTAGTTTGTTTGAATGTAATTGTGAGAGAAACTTCCTGCTCAGCAATGTTGATGGAAGAAATGGAGGCTGGAGTCCGCTTTATATCAAACACTGAGTTTAATGAGAGCCAACGGCCGTGAGTGAGCTCAAAGCGTTTACACAACATGCTATGAGAAAACCCTCCAACTCACTGAAGCATTACACAGAAAACACAGACGATCTACCGGAGAATCCGGGAGGGGCCTCTATTTCGCGCGTCTTCTGATCGATAATCACAAAAATAACAAATATTCAGAGACAAAGACAGTCTGTTAAAGTCCTCTGGCAGTCAGTCACAGTCCCCCAACAGGAAAGCGGAACCTTTAACCCTTTAACCTTTAAACCTTTAAACCTTTAAACCCCTGCTCTAAGTTATGGCAGACCTATGTGAAACACAAAATGCTTTTTGGTACAAACACTTAAACAAAATATTTCCCTCACAGATCCACGCTTTTATCAATTCATTGATAACCAATTAACATTAGTCTAAGAATATTTTCAGTCACTACTTGAATCAAATAAAACGTCCTCAGAGTTGGGTGGATTCCTCATTACATTAATTACATCAAAAACAGAATAAGATTGGAACAGCCAATCACAATGGTTGATACAGACAACCATAATAGAAAAATCATCTTTCTTCAGTGTTTGATTTCTTTTGTCAAAAAGCACAATAATAACACATATGCAATACAAAAATATAATAGTAAAATATATGTTTCAAAAAACAAGATCTTTTATCATTTATCCCTCAGTTAATCTCATTCATCAAACACAAATTCAAATTCAGCTTACATCTTTAAAGATTTACTTCAAGGCAATTCATAATTAAAACACAATTAGAATGTAGGATTATAAGAAATCCAATTGAGGTATAAAATCAGAATCATTAGGGATTCAGTTAAAAATTCACAGTTAAGGTATAAATTCACAGTGATGAATCGATCAATCTGTAATCTGTAAAGGTACAGTGTCCTCAATCTTTAGCATTACTTTTCGTTTACTTCAATACACTTATTCAAGAGTAAGGCACTTTACTACATACATTTTATTCAAATACATTTGTTTAACATCTGAAAAGGAAAAGTTAGGCATTTTATTTCAACAACCTGAGGAAAGAAAAGTCAAAATATCTATTCGTTTGAAACCGTCAGGCAGGTAATTGTATTTACTGTATCAACAATGAGAGAGACTAGGCCCTCGTACTGTTAAGATTGCTCAGAGTCTGTGGGGAAAAGTTGTACCAATCCTCAGCCTCCTCGCTAATTTTTTATTTTATTTATCCTTTATTTATCCAGGAATGTCCCATTGAGATACAAGATCTCTTCTTCTAGGGAGTCCTGACCAACACGGCACACAACAAGTTTCAACATAAAACAAAGGCATTAAACAAAAAAAACATACAATTCAAATATAAATACAGAAGGCCATTTGTGCAGTGGCAAGAAGCATAATCACATCAGCAATAGCATCAGGTAAAACAGTTACATGTTTCATGAAGGGCTAATCGTAGCATACCTTTAAAAGCATTTACAGTAGGAAGTGCCTCTAGACAAAGTTTTACTTGCAGCGTATTCCATAAAAAGGGAGCATAGTGGGAGAATGCAGCTTTACCAAGCTCTGACTGCATCAAAGGAACATTTAAAAGCATCCCATTTGCTGCTCGTCTAGTATTAAAAAAGCAAGTATAAAATGACAGAAGTCTGGAGATATATAAGGGCAGCTTACCTAGCAATGACTTAAGGATAAAAATCAACATGTGTGATTGTCTTCTTTGGTACAGAGAGGACCATCCTAAGGACTGATACAAAGTGCAGTGGTGGGTGCGAGAGCCTGCACCCGTTACAAAACGTATAGCAGTATGGTACGCAGAGTCCAGCTTTTTAAGCAGGGAGGAAGAAGCATGCATATAGATCACATCGCCATAGTCTAATACAGACAGAAAGGAACTCTGCACAATTCTCTTCCTGGCTTCAGACGGGAAACATTTCCTTAAACGAAAGAAAAAGCCCAGTTTAGGTCTAAGTTTTCTCAATTCTGGATGCTATGTCCAGCTAACTAAACCAGCTTTCGTGAAAGGAATTGGGCTAAACATGGGAGAATGCATAGATTCTGGCATATTTTGGCACAGCAAACAGTTGCTAATATTGTGTTCATGTGCGTAGTCTAACATTAAACTTGCTGCAGAATTAGTTTTAGTTCGTTTAAATGGAGTGATTTAAGGCCTTTTTGAAAAATCTACATCACCTGCTGAGTATTTAAGTGGAGTGGATAGAACATTTGTTTTTCTATCTAAATGTAGCATGCAGTAGCACCTGGATTGGGAACCTGGTAATCTGGTTTCCTCGTTGTACATTTTACCTGGTAATGATTAAGGATAGTAACATTGTCTGTTATAATATTAGAAATATCTTATTGTTCAATACATTATCAATCTGAAAATATCAATTAATTTATTTTGTTTAGTGTGAAAGTGTAATCTGATCTGACAATTAATTTATTTGTTTAGTGTGAAAGTGTAATCTGATCTGACAAAATATATTTGTTTAGTGTGAAAGTGTAATCTGATCTGACAAAATATATTTGTCACCACTATGTAACACATATCTGTTCATCGGAAATATAAAAACAATCATTAATTGTACATCTGTAATCATATGGTCATTCAATTCAAATGTTATCTTTGTACAAGAGCTCGAAGAACATGTCCTCCTGACTCGTTCTCCTCCTCTCTTTATGACACAGAATGTCTGGTGTGTGAAGGCATCCCGATACTGTAGATTAGCACTGAGGTGCTGATTGGCTCAAAACTCTTCTTCCCCAGAGCACCATATTTCAAAACCCCCCAATTGCTCTGCTTTTTGTGGCTCATTCAGTGAGCACTTTATGATCTCCCAGTGAACCAGAGGCTCATCTGCCTGCATTCCTTCTGCTATCTGCTTGAGAGCAGAGCCTATTCCAAGTGCCACATCCAGATGCCACCCCCGTGATGGGAGATGTTTGGAAGAAATCTGCCCCTCCAAGAACCATGGAGCCTCTGAAGCCATCGCTCGTCCTGCAGAGTTGTCTGTTTGGCCCCCCCCCCCGAGCAGAAAGATGAAGAAGCATCCCATCCCATCAGAAAGTTGAAGATTAGAATCCTCTCATCTCGAAAGACCTCGTGCCTCCTTGCCCGTGGCTGGGGGTGCTCTCTGCAGCCAGAGGGTGTGACCCTCTCTCTCTGACCCTTGACCTTCAGAGCTGTCCTAGTGATTGGGTTAACACTTGATAGGGATGTTTTCCTGGGTGCAGACAACTCAAAGTAATGGATTAGCACATTATCATTCAATTACAAAAATACGATAGGCCCCTCAGAATTATTTGGGAGCCTTCCTGACACATGCACATGCATACATGTAAGGTTTGTGTTAGTCATTTAACATGCAAGAATCATATACTCATCAGTCCAAAGCAGAGAAATGTTATTTTAAGTTAAATGTGAGCTAGTCCCTGTGGATATAACCCGTTCTCAATTATTCTAAATATTATATTAATTCACCATTTACCGTTTGATAAAAGATTAGTTTATCAGAAGTACATTTCCTCTTCCATAAACATAGGTTTGAGAAATGAATGTTTCAATATGAGATCAATTACTCAAATATAATTGACTCTCCCCTCCCTTTTCTTACATATGTCACATAATGTAATAACAACGTAGGAGTCTATTTAAACATGGTATCGTCTATAAGCTATTCATCGAGAAAACTCAGTATCAGCACGCAACTTGCAAATAACTCTTCTCTCTTTCCTATCCCTCTCTTATCCTCATCTCTCTATTCTTTCTTCCACATCTCTCTCTATTCTCTCTCTCTATTCTCTCTTTCTATTCTCTCCGCCACAGCTCTCTCTATTGTCTCTTACTTCAGTTAGATATGAAATAAAACATACGAGTCCATGTAAGCATGGTAGAGGTCATAATCCATCAGTCGAGAAAACTCAGTATCAGCTGTGCGCAACGAACAAAAACAATTGTGAGAACCATATATTATGCAGGAAATGCACACCTTTGTTGAAAAAAAAAACAAAACAAACAAAAACAAAGCATCTCTGATTTGGGAGGAACAGCTTCAACCCCCTAAACATCTGAGTCACCACTGAAGGCATAGCATGAATGATAGTGGGCGTCTGAGGGTGTCTTTACTGAGAAATGTCAAACAAATTCAAAACCTTACATTTGAAAACAGGTTTGCATTCCTCCACTTAAGGTGACGTTATCATTGGAAACAATAAGAACAAACTATTTTGATATAGAATCTATAAATTGAATCTTTAGAGCAGAACAGAATGGTTGTATTTTTAGCCTAAGCTCCGTGCAGCCTCATGGTCTATATAATGTGAATATATGTAGTAGACAGTAACAGGCCCCTGACAACAGGCCTATACTAAAAATGGTAGGGGCTTTTCACAGCTTGCCAACCTGCAGGCATCCTCTGCATAGCAGTATGGATAGCCTTAAAAAACAAACAAACCCACTCTGTGGTAACGAGAATCATATTTCTGACCCCTGTGCCCAAGTGAAGCCGTTAGACTCATCTGACTGACCCAAGGGTTTGGAGCTGGTGTGACAGGGAGGCTTCCAAGTGTTCAGAGCAGACGTCAAGCTTTCAGTTCATGGCTCGGTGGGGGGAAGCAGACCCATGTGAGACAGTATCAACGGCTGTAAAGTTCAGTTTGAGGAATGTCATTCTCTCTGGGAGCAGGAAATGGTGTCCATTCTCGGACCAGACCATTAATGTCATGTAGCGCAGCCATAGCATCTCTGTGACTGCACACAGCCGGTCTGTAGTAGGGCAGAACTGGGTGACTTTTAGTGAAGCCGTCCGAAGCCATAGACAACAAACGGAACACAGGATCATCAATGTCTCTCTTTACCAGTGGCTCAATCATAAAAGAAATTAGTGGGGAAATGTGGAACACTAATCCATCATGTGAAATGTTGAGTTAATTTAAATAATTACTTATGGGATGAAATCAAATTATCATTAATATTAGAAACTAAAGTCAGTTAAAATAGGACTTGCACGGATCAGAATCTAATCAATACACCATTTTCCCAGCTCTGTAATGAAATGGATGACAAGCAGGTATGCAAACTTGTCACCTTTTGAATCCAAACTAGGTCGTTTGTGTGATTCATGTAGATCTGCAATACAAATATTATTTGGGGCATGGGCAAGGTTGCCAACTCTGGGTACCTGGCTGGATTGAGATTTCGATATCATGGGTTTAATTACACACATGCGCACGAAATGACTGCTATCGTGTCAGTAGCGGGACCTTAGCATATATGTAGGATATGTATATAATATATATATATAAATGCACAATATTGGACTCAGACTATAAAAGGGCACACAGTTTCATTCACTAATGAAAGTCAAACACATGTTTGTTTCCACTGTTTTATTGTGTGCCTGTGCACAAGCAATTAATTGACTTATCAGCTCCTGAGTATTTTTTTTTTTGGGTAATCTATGGTAGGGCTAACTCATACAGTGGTGGGGCTCAAATCAGTATTTGAAATGTAATTACATATTGATTGATTGATTGAAAAGTTTATTAACAGCTTGTATATTGGGTACAGTACAGCTCAAAAAATACAATTGTCAAGGGGATGCAGACCAGAGAAAGACTTTCGTCTTGTTTACATCAGGGTCCCCCATTTCCAATTCATCATGTCATTTAAGACATATAAGACATATTTGACATACAGATGGCTATATCGCCCCCTTGACGGTGAAACGCCACGCATGAGGTTTGGATTATTTCCCTGTCTCAATCCAAATGGAACTGTATGAAAATAAAGGCACATTTGTGTGACAAAATTGACATGCTGAAAACCCAACCCCGCAGCGGCGCTGTCTGGGGGGATTTTTTTTTTTTTGAAATACTAACATAAAATACACATTCTCTCTTGAGATGAAAAATAAATCCATCGACAGTATTACTACACGACATATTTAAATGAAGCTGAACCTGCTGCTCCTCACAGAGGAAAAAGGCTGTGTGAATTACTTTACATTTGTGGATAAGGGTGGATATCCCCCACTGTCCTGTGTGTGAAAAATGGAAGACAGCCCACACCTATCAATCATCAAACCGTGGGGTCCTATTTCATTTTCAGCATGAAGCTAACTGAAAAACCTTTCCGGCTAACGTTAGCTTTAGTACTCTTGTTCTTGAGTAGAAGTACCAGAGTGTAGGAATACTACGTTACAGCAAGAGTACTGCATTAAAATGTTACTCAAGTAAAAGTAGAAAAGTATTCTCATCAAAATATAGTGGAAATAGCGACAGTAAAGGTAGTCGTTGTGCAGATTGGTCCATTTCAGAATAATATATGATGTGTTTTATAATGATTGATCTGGTAGACCTGCAGCTAGTCTGAAGTACTTTGTAGACTGCAGGGTAGCTGTTTGTCTGATTTAACACTTGATTATATTTCACATAATTCATCCAGATCCGCAAAGTAACTGAAGGTATGAAATACATGTAGCGGAGTAGAAATACACCATGTACCTCTGAACTGTAGAAGTAGAAGAATAAAGTGGCAAAACATTTAAATACTCAACTAAAGTACAAGTATCTCAAAATAGTGCTCAAGTATAGTCCCTGTTGAGTTTATGAACTTAGTTACACCAGTGGCTATACAGATAGAAAGACTAAGCCTTACACAGAGGCATGAAAACACATCTATGAAAAATGCTCAACAATGCTGCCAGAACCACAAACTGACTGCTACAATTAAAATAAATGCCTCTATCCATCTCCATCAGATGTATATAGCACCTTTCAACGCAAGGCAATTGAAAGTGCCTTACAAAAAATGAAAGACATTAAGCATTAAAAGAAAAGCTAATAAAATAAGCATTAAAAGGACAAATACATGGATAAAAATTACAGTGCAGTTTAAAATATGAATAGTTCAATTTAACATTAAAAAAGGAGTAGTTACATGGATAAAAGTTACAGTGCGGTCTAAGATATGACTAGTTCAATTAAAAGCATAATAACTGAACGCTGCTTCTCCATGTTTAGTTCTGACTCTGGGGACAGAAAGCTGACCAGTCCCTGAAGACCTGAGAGATCTGGATGGTTCATCATTTAGCAGGAGGTCAGAAATGTATTTTGGGCCTAAACCATTCAGTGCTTTATAAACCAGCAGCAGTATTTTGAAATCTATTCTTTGACACACAGGAAGCCAGTGTAAAGACTTCAGAACAGGAGTGATGTGATCCACTTTCTTAGTGTTAGTGAGGACTCGAGCAGCGGCGTTCTGAATCAGCTGCAGCTTCCTAATAGATTTTTTAGTGAGACCTGTGAAGACACCATTGCAGTAGTCGAGTCTACTGAAGATAAAGGCATGGACACGTGTCTCCAGATCCTGCTGTGACATTAGTCTTTTAATCCTAGATATGTTCTTTAGGTGATAGTAGGCTGATTTAGTAACTGTAAATCACTTACACGTGTGTGTGTGTGTGTGTGTGTGTGTGTGTGTGTGTGTGTGTGTGTGTGTGTGTGTGTGTGTGTGTGTGTGTGTGTGTGTGTGTTTGTTTGGTTGGGGGTAGCCAGATGTTCCTCTTTGTGCCTTTAGGCCATAAAACCCCCAATGGTCGCTCTGTGGTCTTGCTCAGATTCTCTGCCCCTCCAAAGGTCACGCCTGTGATTGACCTCGGGTGCAGGACTTTAGGAGCAGAGGAAAGGGGAGATTCCGTCCAAAATGCAAACCTCTCCATGACTTGTCTTTAAAACGTTCTTTAAGTCCTGTATTAAGTCTTCTGTTATGTAGCGGAAAATCCCATTTAAAAATGAAGAGCAAAATAGTTTAGTTTACTTCTCTGTCTGTTCGGATTTGGAAATGTTTATGATTTATTTTGTGTGCTCGTGAACGAGAGAAGGAGAAAAGAAAAACATCTACCTTTGAACTGCAATTACTTATCTTAAAAATTGCAACATTATACTCCTTTAAAAAATTGCTCAATTCATCTAAACACATTTATTATGTGCACAATAAAACCTCAACAAGTATATTGATCCTGGCTTAACCAGCGACCTTTACTCTATTGTTCATAAGCTCAGTATTTGACAACTATTAGGATTGTAGTAATGTCTGTATAGACCAATTGTACTAGAAATAATTTGAAACAGTTTAATAAAGAATGTTAAACTATATTTAAACTGTAATTGAACTTCAACGTATATCAATAATCTGATTCCAGTGGCCAGTTGGAAACAGACAATCAACAAGGTTTTCATTTTGCAGCAACAGCGCAAAAGTTTCAATTACTGTCTGACTACATTGCATTTAGCTGACGCTTTTATCCAAAGCGACTTACATTAAGTACATTCGACTAGGAAGACACAACCTTGAAGAAAACAGAACCCTATAAGTACATCAGGCCTCACAGAGCCAAGCACCTCAAGTGCTTCTCAACTGGCTATAGATAAGCCAGTCCTCATGTCTGAGTCTGGTTCTGTCTTATCTTCTTTGTTTTGGAATGTGTTCAATACATTACGTTTTTTTATTATTCATTATTACCATATAATACATAGATTTAAGAATAAATGAAACAAATAATACAACATTGAGCTGTTTGAGCTTTTCATCTTTACATTATTGTTTTATTTCTCTCAAGTCATTTAATTTTGGTGAAATAACTGAAGTTTTAGTTCATTTTACCCTGGCTGTGGACTGATTCATTATGAGTTGTTACAACGCATGCACAAGACGGCGGGTAGACAAACAAACACGAAACAATTATACAAACAAACACTGCAGTTAGACAAACAAACATAAAAACTCTCAACAACTCAGCCTGACAAAAACTCTTCCAGCCTATTTTAATCCGAATTAGGGAGACTTTCAGAGGGGCCATTAATTATGAGAGCCCTCAATACTCATAATTCTCGTGTATCAGCAAACACAGCCAAATTCAGCAATTCATACAACATTCTCAAACCACACATTGAGCACTTCTTTAGTTCAAAAGTGTCAATAATCGCGGATAATGCTGTATGCTCCTTTTTTCTACGTGCAGCTCTCCCCAGGGGGCGGAGAATCGGCACCTCAGCAGAAATGCTATTTATCCTCTGAAAACTCCTAAATTCGGCGATTTGTTTAAATACAAATCTTGCGACATTGCTTCTAATTCAGAAAATCCACTTTGCTGGTGCATCTCTCAAAAGTTTCTCTGAATATTTGTTGTGTGTAATTGCCTGGTGAGTTAATTCCAAGAAGCACACACAGAGGAGATCGATGAAATTCGATATTCCTAGGTTATCATTAGCCGCTGCATTCTGGGTGAGCTGCAGAGGTCGGATGGCACATGCAGGTAGACCAGCCAGGAGGGAGTTGCAGTAGTCTAGGCGTGAGATGACGAGAGCCTGGACCAGAACCTGCGTCGCTTTCTGGGTCAGCTGGGGACGCATCCTCCTGATGTTGTAAAGCATGTATCTGCAGCAGCGGGTTGTAGCAGCGATGTTTGCAGTGAAGGACAGGTTGTTATCTAGGGTCACACCCAGATTCCTTGCAGTCTGAGTCGGGGAAACAACAGAGGGGCTGATGTTGATAGTCAGGTCAAGAGTGGGACAATCTTTTCCCGGAAGGAAAAGCAGTTCAGTCTTGTCAAGGTTGAGCTTGAGGTGATGATCAGACATCCACTGAGAGATGTCAGCTAGACAAGCAGAGATGCGTGCGACGACCTGGGTCTCTGAGCGGGGAAAGGACAGAATTAATTGGGTGTCGTCAGCGTAGCAGTGGTATGAAAAACCATGCGGGCTAATGACAGATCCGAGCGAGTTTGTGTACAAGGAGAAGAAGAGGGGACCGAGAACAGAGCCCTGAGGGACCCCTGTAGTTAATTGACAAGGGTCGGACTCCGACCCTCTCCAAGTAACCCTGTAGGTGCGGTCTTTGAGGTATGAGGTGATGAGGGAAAGTGCAGAGCCTGGAGCTCCAAGTTCTTGGAGAGTGCGAAGGAGGATCTGATGATTCACCGTGTCGAATGCAGCAGACAGGTCCAAAAGGATGATGACAGAGGAGAGGGAGGCTGCTTTGGCAGTGTACAGTTCCTCAGTGACAGCAAGGAGGGCAGTTTCTGTGGAGTGACCTGCCTTGAAACCAGACTGGTGCGGATCCAGAAGGTTGTTCTGATGGAGATAACAGGAGAGTTGCGTTCAAGTGTTTTAGACAGGAACGGGAGGAGAGAGACAGGCCTGTAGTTTATAACATCTGACGGGTTGAGAGTGGGTTTCTTTAGGAGAGGGTTTACTCTTGCCTCCTTGAGACTGTTTGGAAAGTGACCAGAAGTTAGAGAAGTGTTGATGAAATGGGTGAGAAACGGTAGAATATCAGGAGCGATAGTCTGAAGGAGGTTTGAAGGGATAGGGTCCAGAGGACAGGTGGTAGGGCGGGCAGAGGTAATGAGGGTAAGAACCTCACTTGGAGAGAGAGGGGAAAAGGAGGTCAGTGTGTGGGTGAAAGGAGGGTCTGGTGACCCAGCAGTGAGTAAAGGTGAGTCAGAAAAAGAAGAGCGAATATCATCAAAAAAAATTCAAAGTGGTTAACAAAGTCGCTTGACAGAAGGGAGGAGGGGGAAGGGGCTTTGGGGGGGTCCAGGAGGGAGGAGAAGATGGAAAATAGTTTTTTGGGATTGGAATAGGAAGATTGGATCTTATCTTGAAAGAAAGTGCTTTTTGCCTGAAAGATCGAAGCAGAGAAAGAGGAGAGGAGAACCTGATAGGTTAGGAGGTCGTCATGGTGTTTGGATTTCCACCGTGTCTGCTCTGCAGCCCGAAGGACGGTTCTATTAGCACGCAGTGCATCATTTAGCCAGGGAGCAGGAGGGGACTGACGAGCCTGCCGAGATGTGAGAGGACAGAGAGAGTCCAGAGAGGATGAGAGAGTAGAGAGGAGAGTTTCTGCAGCAGAGTTTGGAGGCAGCAATTGGAATGAGTCAGAGGAAGGGAGGGCTGAGAGCACCGATGAGGCAAAGGTAGAGGGGGAGAGGGAACCGAGGTTACGGCGGACAGGTGCAGGATGAGAAGAGATTAGTTTGTTATGTTTGGAAATGGGTAGAGAGAATGAAATGAAGAAGTGATCATGGAAGTGGTGGGGAAGGAGACAGTGAGAAAGCAAAGGCGGTTAACAGAGATGTTGGTTCGTCTATCTTCCCTGTCTGGAGGTTGAAGTCTCAGAGAAGTACAGCGGGAGGGCCAGTTTCAGGGATGTGTGAGAGGAGATGATCTAATTCCTCCAAGAAGTCCCCCAAGGCGCCTGGTGGACGGTAGAGAACAACAATGGTTAATTGTATAGGATGGGTTACTGTGACGGCATGGAATTCAAAGGTGGAAGGAGCGAAGTTAGGTAGCTTGAAGATGGAAAAGCTCCATTTGGGAGAGAGCAGGAGACCAGTGCCACCTCCTCTGCCAGTGGGTCTGGGTGTATGGGAGAAGGAATATGCTGTGGAGAGAGCTGCTGGGGTGGATGTGTTGGATGGAGTAATCCACGTCTCCATCCAGGAAATCCAGAGACTGCAGGGAAGCGTAGCCAGAGATGAAGTCAGCCTTAGGGACAGCTGACTGGCAGTTCCACAGGCCGCCTGAAACTAGATGTTGGATCTCAGTGAAGCATGTGGGATAGACGAGAGCAGGCCAGTTATATCGATTACGAGATACACGGGGCCAGTGATAATTGCGAGAAGACACATAAACAGGAATGGAGAAAATACACATGATTATAACATGAGAGGCTAAACAATTAAATAATGTGTTCACATTGATAATATTATAGCGTCATGCTGTCCAGGTTTATGGGGACATCAAATTCTGTTTCAAGGTGGACTTGACATTTAACTTATGAAGGTTCTTCCTGAATGTGACTCATTACATGCTTGCTAAAGGAGAATTTATGTTTCCCATTAGATTCCACATAAATGAAGATCAATGCATTGTAATGACTTTTCTGAGCTCTTTGGCCAAAATTCAATTTCCATTTTAGAATTTAGCAAACACATTTATCCAAAGTGACTTTGTAAAATTAATGAATGTTCCTTGGGCACAAACAGGCGGATAAGTGCTATGACAAACTCAAACACTTTTTAAGAAAAGTTCATCAGTTGTGTAAAAATGTGCATAATTTAAAAAAAAGCATACAAGTCTACAGCAGTATTTACAGTATTTCCCTGCAGGAGTTTGGCTGAGCAGCAACGTCAATTATTCCTGAAAGACACACTAAAGGTTTACAAAGTCAAGAGTCTGAAACTTTGGAATAAACATCAGGTCTTATGGATCCCCTTTCAGATAGGGCTTGACATCAGTTTAGCCTGCATCGAACAAGTAGTGCTGATGTTTGCATATGCTTTAGATTGGTATTAAAAAGTCACAGGGGCCAGATGTCTGTTAGCATTATCACAGCGATGAGCTTCATTGCAGCCCAGAAGACAACTTGAATAAACAAAGTGAGTGACTTTGACACAGCGTGTGTGTGTGTGTGTGTGTGTGTGTGTGTGTGTGTGTGTGTGTGAGGTGCATTTAAAATCCGGTTAGAGGTTTATAGGCGATTTACTCTACATAGGGGCATCAACTCTCTCTCTCGGTATCTGTCACACACATAGAAAAACAGCAGTATATATCTTTATACATGGAGCAACCCAGGTTGCACATGATGTAAAAGCAGCTTGCCGCCAATTGAAATAGATGCTCTGACTGCCTCATCTATTTCGCTCAGAAGCTTCTGCAGCTTCTGCAGCTTCTGCGGGCTGTAACAGCAGGTTTGATAACATAAGCTTTCAAATATGACCCAGATAGGTGAACTGCAGCTAAGGACTGACACTTGATGTTTAAAAGGGCTTTCTCTGTGAAGGTCACCTGTGCTGCTGTGCAGGCACACACACATGCAAGCTCTCTCTCTCACACGGATACTGTAGGGGAGGTCAATGCCAGAGTGCTCTCCAAGCTGTCATTGCTGTTCTGCGGTTTGCCTGGGACAAAATGGAAAGTTCCCTTGGGCTTTCACCTTAGCGGATTGAATGTTACATTGTATTTCTCACAAATACAGAGGCACATTTGGAAGCTATAATTTAATGCAAAAAAGCTTTATTTTGTACTTTTACATTTGCTAAAAGTCTAAAGAACAGAGAATGTACGGCGTTCACTCCAACAGCAATCCACTACTGGATTTAAAGGCGTTTAGAGAGTGAGATAGATACACAAATGCATTGGAGCTCTGTAAGTCTGGTAGACATTTAAAGACATTTTATACAATAGGCTACATGTCAGAGAATAACCTCCTGCGTGTCAGGGTCACGGCTCCTGGAGCTCAGGTTTAAGCAGCCAGAGTGCACAACCAAAGAATATCAATATCAGTCATGCCATTTTGAATATCAAGTTGCAATGGGAAGAACTGCAGCATTTCTTCTACATTACACACTTGGCATTGACTGAACAGCAGTCCTTATCAGACACAAATATTAATAGAACAGACTCTCTTGAAAACAACACATTGCACAGTAAAAGCTAGACAGTGAAAAATATATCTGAAAAAGGCTTGTCCTGATGTCCATACCAACAATAAATCACCTTCTTATAGACAGACTTTGGCAACCTGTGCATTATCAAATCATCTATTAAAATCATCTTATCGGTATAACATTTAAGAATTGAAGGACACCTCAAAAACAAAATGACCAAGAATAATGAAAGATCTTTGTACACCTCAACGGATGCAATATTGTTAAATCAATTCTTCTCCCTTTACCAGCAGAATAAGAATAAAGCATCACAGCCAACACAGAAATGTAAAGACAATATAAACTCGACAGCTTCAGCCCACAGACAAAGCAAAACAAGAGCAAAAAACACGAATACACAATGGTTGTTGTTGACGTCTTACTCAGTAAAGTTAGTTGACATTATCAAAAAGTTCGTTGTTGCACTCACCTGTCCTGTCTGAACGTCATTCCATGAGTTTTTAGCACCGGGAAGTTCTTCACCATCTTCTCCAGTTTTAATTCTCCTGCTAGATTATTCCCAAAGTATAAAATAATCAGCTCATGAGTCTCTTCGCTCGCCCTGCACCGCTTAAAGTGTCCAAACTATTTGGGCCCATGAAAGGCGCACACTTTAAAGAAGGCAAGATTACACCTTGAGGAGGGTTGCCAGATCCGGATGAAAAATATCTCAATTTCACAATTCAATAAAAAACAACCAAAATGTTTACCTTGCCGGAAACCAGTGTACAACTGTAACTGTGTTTCCCTAAAGACATTACAACTCCAACATTTGTCTAAACAAGTCAGTAATAGGCCAGGAAGTTTACAACGTTTACTGATATCGTATCACTGTTTTTGACCATTAAAGGGGACCTATCATGCAAAATGCACTTTGTGTTGTCTTTTATACATAAATATGTGTCCCTGGTGCGTCGGGGAACTCACCCAGCGTCAGAAAATAAAACCCTCTCTCTTTTCCTCCGTACCCAAATCTTTTAAAAACGAGCTGTACACGAGCGGATACAGATTTCCATCCAAACTGACGTGTCCATCCGTGGTGACGTCGGCGGATCCACAGAAAGTTGCTATCAGAAACAATGCCTGACGTGTTTTGGACATAATCTCGTCTTTGTTTACATTAGCAAGCCTCGCTAACACTCATAGCTAACCTGTACTGAAGAGCACATGTTTAAAAAGCAGGAAATAAACAAAAAACTCACCTTGTGATAAACCTGCAAGAGAAAAAGCATTTAAGCTCCATACTATTTCAGAAATAATCCTTGACGTGGTTTAAACAGGATGGCGTTTTATCACAACCGAATTGAACTTTATCTCCGGTAGAATTCTGATCAGGCATTAGCTCCGCCTCCTCTTCTTTCTTTTTTTTCAAGCTAAGGACCCAAAATCCGCGTTTCTCTAACAGGGCTTCAAAAGAGGGGTTTGAGCAGTATGAAGCATTGCTACAATGGGTCAACTGTTTGGAATTTTGAAAAAAAAACTTCACAGACATGTTTTGTATAGGTATGGCCCTACAATATATTTTTCAAATATAGCATGATAGGTCCACTTTAAATTACAGATTAATTTGTTTTTGAAATATTTTCAAATCCCTTCAAATGTTGACAAAACCAGCCCGTATTTTATCTACCAGTTTTGAGGCTAAATTTTCTAGCCTAATTTGGGGGGACACACAGTATACATGTTCAGTATCTGGCAATACAATGCTCATTGTTGCTTAATGCCGTATTAGCATTTAGTCATTTTAGCTTGTGGACCAGCCTGCATGATTATGGGTGTGTTTGATATAGTCATTTACGGTGAGCGCCAGGTGGTGCATTAAATTACCCATCAACCAACATCCGACCTCTGTATTTATTGTATTACACACCGGGATAATGCTCTTAACCCACAACACACAATTACGTAATTCATCATTGAATTGGATTGTAAAGCTTTATTCATAACTGCCAGCTCTCACCTTATGGACGCAAACATTGAAAATGTATGTTTTCTCTGGAGCTCTGCCTTCCAGCGGCCACAAACGCATCAGCAGCTTCTTAACATTACTTGAGATAAATTCAATAAAAGTACTCTGGTGAAGTTAAAGTTATTGATTGATGACAGAACACAAACCACTGCACCACATGCCTGTATGTGACAATCCATAAAAAGGTTAGTGATTCTATTGTTGTTTGGCATCCACATTAACAACCTTGCTTCATTTCATTGTATGATTCCTAGTCATTATATTCTTTATGAACCAACATCTTTACACGCCTGCAGTTTGAAGGTGTTTTGTATGGGCTCAGAACAGTCTCATAATACACACATCCACACAGAAGTGTGAGTCCTTCTGTGTGCATGTGTGTATTATGAAACTGTTCTGAGCCCATAGTTTTGTGCCCCATTATCTAACAAATCTTACCCTCAGCTGGGAACAATTGACACACAAGAAACACACATTTATTTGTTGTTGCATTTATTGTTTGGAGACTTGATTCTCAGTGTTGTTTGGGGACAACTCTTACAAGCCCACCTGCATTTCTGTCTTCTTCTGCACAGCAGCTACGTTTTGTATCTTTGTTTTCATGTTATGGTTCCTATAAATGGGCTAAATAAACTCCTATCTCCCTCTAAACTCCCCAAGGTAATCAAATCACGATGCTGTAACCTAACAGGCTCTCTTGCGTTTATGTATTATCATGTTGCTAAGATAAAAACAAGCCTGAGGTGAGGCAGGCACGCCGAACATGAATCCAGGACCGCAGTCAGCTCAGGGCGGGCCCACGCACATCTCAATGTGTGGCTGATAGCTTCGGTGCAGAAATCTGGAGTCATGCTGGTGCTAAATATAGACAAAGGTTTTATGTAAGCTGATGTGAATCATTCTGTTCCACACATTTCAGCACATTTATTCACACACACACACACACACACACACACACACACACACACACACACACACACACACACACACACACACACACACACACACACACACACACACACACACACACACACACACACACACACACACACACACACACACACACACACACACACACACACACACACACACACACACACACACAGATGAAGTGACACGGCACAGGTGAAGGAAACACATGGATGTGTAAAACAAACATCCGCAGTGCTCATCGCATGGAACGGATTCCTAAATGTGACAATACAGCACATGCCTGCTATCTGTCGGTGTGTGTGTGTGTGTGTGTGTGTGTGTGTGTGTGTGTGTGTGTTCATCCAGGGCCTGTGATAATCAAGGTGATTTGAAAGTGTTAATCAAAGCCTAAGGTGATATATTGGATGTGTGCGGAAGGGCTGGAGGGTTGTCCTTCACACAAGCATCACAGTGCCTAAACAAACAACACACACACACACACACACACACACACACACACACACACACACACACACACACACACACACACACACACACACACACACACACACACACACACACACACACACACACACACACACACACACACACACACACACACACACACACACACACACACACACACACACACACACACACACACACACACACACACACACACACACAGGGCTCATGTAACATTTCTGAGAAACAGTGGTACTCAGCTTTGTGTCTCTTGCCTATTTGAATGTCTACCGGTCAATCTGGCTCACACACACACACACACACACACACACACACACACACACACACACACACACACACACACACACACACACACGCACGCACGCACGCACGCACGCACACACACACACACACACACACACACACACACACACACACACACACACACACACACACACACACACACACACACACACACACACACACACACACACACCACCCTACTAGTTTATGTTGACCATCTCTATGAGTATACTAAGAAGTGAGGGGTAGAGGTGAGTCTCGAGCCTTGCTCAAATGATCTAAGTGAATGCAGAACAAACACACTACAAGGCACAGCCCTGGATATTGATCTTGTCTGCCACAAAATAATGAAGAGGGGAAGTGTTACAATTAGCTATTTCCAATCAAGAGTGCGGGAAGAGAGATGGGTTTGCAGCTGAGGAATGAGAGAGAGAGAGAGAGGGAGAGGGAGAGGGAGAGGGAGAGAGAGAGAGAGAGAGACTGGGGAGGCGATTCACCACAGAAAGGAAGAGAGAGCAAATAATCAGAACGGGAAGATGTAGGAAAAGAAAATATGTGGTGAGTAAGGAAGGAAGATAAGGAAGATACATTGAGAGACAGGGGAAACGGAAGAGCATCAATCACACTGGAAAAAAAGACAGGGACTGAATTGTGATCATCATGGCAACCACACCTGCCCATTCTCTTCCTCCAGAGAGAGCACCTTTGACACCGCCAGGTAGCTTCAGAGCACTGATTACCTCTCATGCACACACACACACACACACACACACACACACACACACACACACACACACACACACACACACACACACACACACACACACACACACACACACACACACACACACACACACACACACACACACACACACACACACACACACACACACACACACGCTCTCACACACACACACACACACACACACACACACACACACACACACACACACACACACACACACACACACACACACACACCTGTATAGCTTAGAAAAAACCTCAGACTGAACACATGCATCAAAGCCACAGCCACACTCATGTGGAGCTGTTAATGAGTCCTGGTTGTCCTGCATTCTCTCAGCCTTTGTCTTCAAGGCATCACAGCATTGGAACCTGTTGTAACTCAAAATTCTCTTCCTTACCTCTTCTCCTCTATCCTTCTCTCCTTGAATCAGCCTCACGCACATTGCCTTCTGTTACATCAGATGACATTATTATAATGCTCACGAGCCTCTAAAACACACATACACCTATGGTGTCCGGTACTGCAGAGATGTATTCCTGGTTTTGATTTGTATTCCTAACTCGGTGACATTTCGTACATGTCGAACACATTATGCTGGTCATCAAGGGATCAATAGAACTGTCGTATTATGGATTTGTGTTTAAGATATCACTTCACATCATTCTTCTCGACCTTGAGTTGAAAGATATTTGCACAAGTGAAGGATGTCTCTTGGTTGCCTTTAATATTGTACATCTATTCCATTTCAAGAGAGTCAAGAAGTGCATGGAAAAGGTTTAATCAATCATGACAATCTGTGCATAAACAAACTATTTCACAGGGGGCATTGACATAGGTTCAAACTTCAAACAATGTTGTAACCATTGCGTGACCTGAACCATTTTCACCTAACATTCTCAAGTTAATTGCATTACTATAGCAATGGCGACATCTACTGGCTAACATGGCTAATTGTGTTGATTTGGTGTGAGGTACGTTCAGGACTGTTTACAGCAGAGAAAGAGAACAAATCATTAGCCCTGCGGAATCATTAACTTTCCAGCCAAACTGGGATGAAATTGGGTTCACTGTTTGGGAATGTATGACTTTTTAATTGGGAGCATATGCTCGTCAAATGTCAAAGTCACGAAAAGTATGAGCGTAGCCGTCTGACGAAGACTGCAGTGTAGATGTTGCAAGGAGGTGGGATGTTTCCTCAATCAATTCCGATATAAAGTGCTTGTGTAATACGTTTAAAGAGTCTCCATAGTCCATGTTTATGAAGGATATGCTTTATTCATGTTGTAAAGGCATTACACTTTGATATCAATCTGGAATGTCTGGGAGGGAAAACGAGAACATGCAGCACCTTAGATAACAATCGGTTTAGATTTTTTGCAAAACATTTCAACTAAACATTGCAAACTGCAAAGCGAAAAAATGAAACGGGATAATTGTATGTTTGGTTTCTTTCCAGTCCGTAGCTCTGTCAAGTGTTCAGGAAGGTTATGCAGTTACGATGTTTACTGTATGCATTTGTACATCTGAACATTATGACATTGTCCATCTTATGTATCCATATTTGTTTCTGTGTTTGCTTGCATACGCACATTTCAACACATTCTTACACACTTACACTATGTGAGAAACATGAAAGGCACTGCTGATACCTCATGGTATTCACAAACTTAAAAGCTGGGGCTAAATGTGACATACTGCTGGACAAATTGAAAAAGAAAAACTGAATTTCAAGCAAAAGACTCCTGGCAGCATGGAGGTTTACTTGATCTCGAAGCTTGTGATGCGAACTCCCGCATTAAAGCTGATGAACGAGTATTTCTCTGCACCCATGCGGTTGGGGAAGTGGATCAAGGAGCCATCTGATAAACTCACCACGAACTCTGTCGGGGTGAATTCAATGAGGACCTATATGGTATACAGACCAATAGAAAAAAGAATAGAATATGCAGACAAAGATGTTACATACTGAGCTTACAGTGCATTATTGTACAATGTATTAAAGGTCACCTATTGTGCAAAATCCACTTGTTCACGTCTTTTATGCATCAACATGGAAAAGAGATTCTGAAAGTTTCAGGAAAAAAGATTCGCTCACTTTTTGTCCTGATCCATTTCTATAAAAACCTGTCTGAAAATGAGCTGATCAGATTTTGGCTACTTTATGATGTCATAAAAAATGTTTGGCTCGTGTAACCATTAGCCAATCACCAACCAAGGTACCCCCAACCTTATCACCTGAATCTCCTCCGAGAGCACCATTGTGTTCTTTTTAACCAAATATCTCTCAGAGGGGCGTGGGGAGTGGCTCCTTATTTTCATCTAAAGTAACAGACAGAGAATCAGCACTTTTGAAACAGGGCTGAAACAGAGGGGATTATGGGATGCTACAATGATCAAATTTATTTTATTTATTTATTTTATTTATTTTATTTATTTTATTTATTTTATTTATTTTATTTATTTTATTTATTTTATTTATTTTATTTATTTTATTTATTTTATTTATATATTGATGAAAAACAGTATAATAGGGGACCTTTTAATGGTGGACATTTCAAACATAATACCTCATCCTTCGTCCATGTAATTTTTGATTTAATTGAAATGAGCCAAAGCATGCTGTAACATAACAATCTAAACAACTGTAGTATGAAAAATGTATATATAAACTGATGCCTGCAAGTCCTTCAAGCTGTGCTTCGATGGCTATAGTTAACAGCGGTGCAGTGACACACATTTTCCAACAGAGGTCACTCACAGAAAGGACAGAAATAGGCATGGGACATACCACACACACAAACAACTTCTCACCTTAAACTCCTCTCCCAGAGAGAAAGGAAAGCCTCCCTCTCGGTGCTCCTCACACCAGATGCCGTCCTGGTATGAGTTGCAGACCACCGCATTCTCGTCCCCGTGGGCGTTAAAACGAGCGTTGATATGCATCGTAATATCCTTCTCGTTGGGGCCAATATTCACTGCAAAACTGTGGCAAAAAGTCACAAGAACATGTATTACTTTCCAATATGGCTGCTTAGATTCAAAAAGGTACGAGGGCAGCAAGAGCACAACATATTGAGACAAACTGAGCAGTTGCAGTTGGTTTCCCTTTTCACCCACTGACTATCATGTTTATCACCTCCACATAACTGAGGGGAGATGATAAGTAGTCAGTGACTGATCACGGATTCCACCTCCATCTGTGTGTTAGTGTGTAGAATGGCCTTTGTGTTGAATTCAGAAGTACAGAAAGTATACAAGAAGAAGGGAACAGGATTCTCAGCCACCCTTTGTTAATTATGTGATAAAAACTTACTTTGTAGCGTCAGGTTTGGGGACTCCAACAATGGTCAGGGTCTGCCCGACCTTGAAGGACATGTTCTTTATCATCATACTCTGTGGACCAGATTTTAATACAGTGCGTTATTGTGTGGAAATACCACTTGAGTTTTACTAGATCCATTTAGTATTGCAGCTGCAGGCAACAAGCAGGAATGGTGGCCTCAGCCAACTCTCCAATCCGCTATTCATCCGTAGAAATTAAACCACATGTGTTTTCAATTTTCTCCCACCGGCCGCCTGATCAGATATTCCAGCTCTCTCCTGTCCTATCGTTTGCCACAGCCCCTTTTTCTCCATGCAGATTTTGGCAGAGGTTTACATTTGTAAGAAAGACCTTCAAAATGAGTCATTTTTTCCTAAGTGCAAGACTGGATGGGAAGTATACGTTGAAAGAAAAAGGCTGAGCACAGAAGAAATCTCAGCTCGTTGCCTCTGTACATGTGGCGAGGGAATAGTGAGCTGTGCCACTATTAGGAAATGATACTTGAGCAACCTATAATTGAGTTGTGAAACACAGATCCTGCAGTTCCACATTTTGTTATTTTGTTAAATGATGTATCTGGGGAACTGTTAGCTGTCACCAGGACAACATGTACAAATATAGCAGCCTAGGAGGGTTAACAGCTTTTCACAATATAGTGAAACATGGTGCTAAAGGCTATGGGGCATAGGACAAATTGGATTCTTAAAGGACATAAGCTGTTGTTGTTGTTGTAATATTTTTGAATATGATGTGTTTCACCATTTGCACCTACATTTGAGAAACATATTCTTTAAATGCAGAAATTGTGCTTTCTTTTTCTAACAAATTGCATGTTGTCACTGCCTTTGGGATACTGTTCTTGCTTTACAGAGGAACAAACAATGTAATGACTTGTGGGAATTTGATGCACTGCAGCTGTTGGAAAAAATCCTTGCTAATCTGTGAGATACAGCCAACAGAAGTACTGTACACACTCTCCCGTTTAAAATAACTAAAGGATGTTTACTTAGTTGATCAAGTAAAATGTCAGGATGATTACGTGGGCAGGCATGTAAACGTTCATAGAAAGAAGTGAGCAATGGCATAATGCCCTAAGGACTTTAGTGATATTGTTCACCTGGAAACTTCTTTAAATACTCTGAAAAAGGCAGGTCTAGTGCATGGGTAGGACATTCTTTCCATATGACCGTAAAGCAGGGGTGTCACACTCAATTTCATCACGGGCCACATCAGCATTATGGTTGCACTCAAAGGGCCGGTTGTAACTTTAAGACTATATAAAAATACATATATAAATATTGAATATATATAAAATAATGTATTGTATATTACATTAGCCTCTGCATTGGATTATTATCGGATAGGGTAATAAGTAACTTCACAATTAACTACGTCTGAAAGCAGAAGTCTAGGGCAAATAATTGCAAGTATCTTCAGTAAGAATGTCACAATATGATTTTAAAAGAAAAGCCACATTCTGGAAAAACAAAAAAATGAGTGACATTGGAAAAAAGAGTAATTTTTGAGAAAAAAAGCTAATTCTAAGAAAAAAGGCATATTTTGACAAAAAAAGTCAAATTCTGAGAAAAAGTCCAATTTAAGATGCATTGTGGGACATGTCGTTTGTGGGCAACGTGCTTCTGTAAAGTAGCATGTAACCGTATAATAAACATATTATATTCTTCGCAAGCTCTTGTGGCACCACATGAAATGAAGTCGCGGGCCGGATTTGGCCCACGGGCCTTGAGTTTGACACCCCTGCTGTAAAGTATGTGAATAACACATGGCACTGGGGCTTGAGATGAGTGGGGTGGGGTGCAGTCACTCTGCATCCCTCCCATACCTTACTGTCTAGGAATCTGCATTCTGTTGGGTGTAAGAGATCATTTCATTCATTCAACTCATCACTGAGAGGGTACACAATCAGTCCTTGAAGTGACTCAAATCAAGTATGCACAGTCAAGTAAAACACATCTACCAAAAATAAAGTGAGTTGTATATGTTTTACTAAATATATATCATTCTACTAGAATGTCTATAGTTCAATACAAATAAGACATCTTATGTCTTCAGGGCCACTCCCTGAATTGCCTGAAAAAAGCCTTCACAATCTGCCACAGAGGACTCGATCCCTCCAGGAGCTAGGCTTGAGAATTACAGTGCAGTCGGCATCTATTACAGCCTCCACATGATCATTTAATTTGATCCTGTAATGTGATTTAAACCCACTGCTCCCACCTCACGGTGCCCTACATGCTCATGCTCATTACCAACACATGCTTTCCCCTGTAGCCAACCAAAACGAGAGGGATACAGGGCCGCTATCGTAATCTACTCAGTTTATGAGTCAAAAGGGACCAGAATGCACTGCTGCTAGTGATCAGCTATGGATATCAAGACTGAGATGATTTAAATAAAAAGGACAAATGTTAACAGACCTTCCTGTTCCAGATTGCAGGGTTTAAAGCATTTGCACTTGCAGCAGTTTAAAGAACTTGTAAACATGACTAATGTGCGTGCACGTGTGGCCTGTGGTGAATATGTTGACCATAAAAGGTAAGGAGCCAGGAAAACCCAAAAGCACATTACACTTTTAGGTTTAGTTTCTGCTTTAAGTCGAGCATAGGAAGCTGGCTCAGTTTCATCGACACAGCATCGAGTGAGCTGACGCTTAGCCATCTGTCAGTGCCACTTAAAATAAGACCCAATAATGCTGCTTCTTTTAAGCCACAAAGTACAAAGTGAAAGCAATACAGGATAACATTTAAAAATTACACTTACAGTCATCTTTGCAGATGTAGTCAGTCAACTGGAGCTGAGAAGAAGTGAGAGTGCTGCAGGGCCTCACTGCACCCTCTGAGGAGAATATATACAGTGTGGGAGGGACCTCCAATCTGAGTGACAAACCAAGCAGCGAATACCATCAGCCCATCCAACCGATGACGTCAAATGTTTGTTAAAGTCTGTAAATGACTAATTTTGTACTTAACAAATAATTGCAGACGTCAGTGAGGAGGATTACTGATTTGTTGACATCAGACCGTTAGATTATGACCCGCTGGTGTGGAGTCTAACTGTGAGAGGGGACAGAGCCCCAGACAGAAATAGAATGCATTTGTTGCTAGGGAGACAACTAAATATTTGGCACGGCCAGGAGCCCTAATGTGCACTGACTGTATATAGCTGCCGGAAGGATCAAATGGCAAACATGTGAGGCCGTCCTGCCTGCAGTAAACTGCAGTTAGGGGACAGGCCAAAGTGAAATGTTGAAACTGAGTCAAATTCTCCAAACGATCTGAATCTATGACTCACTGCCAGCATCAGGCATGACTTTCATCTGCTGACATACGACTGAAGCAGCTGCTGTGACTCACAGAGAATGAGCCAGACACTTACCCTACAGTTCAATGCAATGCAATGCAAAGTAATTTAATATCAAAATCCTGAGGAGCAGCAGTCAAAAAGTAGAGACTTTCTTTTCTGGAAATGGTTCTCGTGGTGACCTGCGTCTTGCATCATGTTGCAGCATATAGTTGTACTTATGTAATAGCCTTTACATTGTAATGGTAGACTTTTGAATAGAAGAAATACAATCTGTTTACTGAAGAAGCTTGACTTAAACTAAGATTAAAAAACAAACTTAGGTTATAGGGGTCAAAGGGTTTGTTTGAAAGAGAAAGACATTCTGTACGAATTGGACCCTACAATTTTTTTCAAAACTACAGTATGGCAGCCCACCCAGTATGGTTATTGTGAGTGGACAGTTGCCACATCTGTGTGCAGGCTCTAATAATAATAATAATAATAATAATAATACATTACATTTGTATAGCGCTTTTCCTAATGTTCAAAGATGCTTTACACAAAATCAGATGATGATGATTAGAGATTGAAAACTAGAGTGAATAAGGGAGCTTTGAGAGCTATTTTGAAGGATGCAAGAGTGTTGGCCCTTAGGGTAATGAAGTGTTTATCATCATGTCCGCTGGTCAACACTCTGATGACATTTGTTTCTAACATTCCGTCTGTTTTAACTTATGTTCACTGACGACACATTCACAATTACACTCCAGCTTGGAATTACACATCCGTGGAATTTAGCTCAGCTCTGGCATTTGCAATTTAAGGATTTGGCAGTGTCCAGGCCACAGCGGGGCCGACATTTAACTCCTTCTCAGCAAACCTTGGCCTGGTAAAAGCTTCATCAACTGTCGATGAATCTAGGGACATGATGTGTCTGGGGATATTACATATGGGTTCAATATGGCACAGAGATCTCATTTTTGTTCTTACCCCAAGACCAAGTCTTAAGACAGTCAGCAGATCTTATCACAACCCATCCTTTCACAAGAAGAACACACACACACACACACGCACGCACACGCACGCACGCACGCGCACGCACGCGCGCACGCACATACACACACACACACACACACACACACACACACACACACACACACACACACACACACACACACACACACACACACACACACACACACACATTGTTTAGTTTTAACGGTTTTAACCTGAGTATATTTAGAAATATTATTGTCCACTGCCCTCCAGTGGTCACAGAGGCAACTGCAGTACATTTGATGGTTGACTGATGATACACATGTGTATTTTTACTTTTTAAGAAATCTAAAGTAAAAGAGCACTGACACTTCACACGTAATATTCAGATATGCTTCATCCAACATGCTACTTACATTTTTACA
Organism: Pseudochaenichthys georgianus; assembly: GCF_902827115.2. NCBI lineage: Eukaryota > Metazoa > Chordata > Actinopteri > Perciformes > Channichthyidae > Pseudochaenichthys > Pseudochaenichthys georgianus. The sequence continues at coordinate 26,477,414 of NC_047510.2, forward strand.
ATCCGAACCTGAGTCTAATTGTTTGACCTGACATTATTTAACAAAATCACCTCCCCCACTCTTCCCGCACTGTTTTCTCAAAGATTATAAAACACTTCAGTGTAACATTAAAGTATCTGTTTCCTCAAGGATTACAGTACTTCAGGATACCAATTGTTAAAGGGTACAAAGACAAGGTTAACGTCACCATTTTCATTTCCACAGATGTCACATGTAAACATAGAAAAGTGTATCAAAGTATATTGCACAGCTTATCAGAGGTGGACAAACATCGATGAAATTGATATAGGAGCCAAAGGTTAATAGGAATACTTTTCTGATGTAACCCTGGGTAATCTGCTTTCTGAAAATGCAATACCAATGTAATGTGAAATAAATTTGACCCGCCAAGACACAAACTTGAATTGCTTTCCCAACCATGGTTTACATCAATGTATGTTCTCTTATTTGGCAGTTCTAGATAGTTATAATAATGATGTATCCTAGTGCTGTTTACTTTCTTAATGATTAAGGCACTCTTGCTGGTGTAGGCTAAGAGGAATTCCTATTATTTCTTTAATATTTCTTTATTATACACTTTTTTTAGTTATCAAACTGTTGTCAACGTATTTTCTATTTCAGTCAAAGCAAACTCATAAGGCCAGGAGAGTTAATGTTTCACAGCTAAAAACAGGGAAATGAAATGTATTATTGTGTTCATTATTACATCAGCATTAGGCTAGTACATGAGTGTTACACTCTGATTACACCATGTCAAACATATCCCGCCCTGCTTCAGAGGGACGGGTCCACTTTGTAATAATATGAACATCCCCCTGACTGCTATTGGCATAGCCTACTGCTAACATATTCATATTTACTTTACTACTATTGGTGATAAGAAGTAAAAATGCCTGCACACACACACCTCCCTCATTAATATTGATAAGGTGCTGGTGGATATTTTATTTTTAAATGGCTTGAATGCGGACTAAAAACATATAAATAAGCAGATGGTGGCTAAAGTGAGGAGATACAGTTTGACTGACCTTATCTGTGTTGTGGCTGTAGCTTGGAGCTTTCATTGCTTCTATGCGTATTTGATGCCGGCAGTCATCACAACAATTGGAACAGGTTGACATTTATCTCTGCAACGCTGGCATACAATGGCATCAATAGCAGCGGCTCATGAGCCAGGTTTAACCCCATGCGCCATAGCGTTGGCTGATGCTTTGGTCCCTGCGAGCATATTTGCTCCGGACCGGGGAGGATGCGAGGACGACGCCGGGGATGAGTGCTTCGATGACGGGGACATGTTCAATGGCGAGCCCGAGGACCGCCCTGTTGACTTCACCAACAAGGTAGGCCCTGGCTGTCATAGCGGTGCAAGGCTAACGTTAACGGCTCCTGGTAAATGAATGAATGAATGAAACAAATGATGTGTTTATTGCATGAACTACCATGTTATTACCAAACATCATGCTGCTCCAGTCTGCAACTACTCAGTACCCTTAGTACCCTATAGTTAACGACTGACTTTTTGGACTCAGGGTAATGTTATTGCTTTTGCTGATGGTAAATAAAGTAGCTAGTTGTGACTAACGCTAGCCCCAGCTGATGCTTTAGCACGTAGCAACCTGACCTAACGCTAACATTACATGAATTACTAATCAGTCGAAACACATTTCATTGCACCATATGCTGCCAAAACATGTCTGTAGACAACCATATATGTTGTTTCTGCTACTGTTTAAAGCAAGGCAGAGCAACGTGTAAGACTGTGTTGTCAAACAGACCATAACATTGGCTTGACGTAGTGTGTCAACCCAATTCAAACACATACGATGATGAAATACAGAAGATAACTAGATAAAGGTCAGGCTTGCCTGCTGGACCTTTACCAGCAAGAACGCCTAAGAAAATAAATAGGGTAGATTAAGTAGTAGCCTAAGACCTGTCAAATGAGTTGCACATGGATGTAGACCTGTATGAGGGCAACAGTAATGTCCTGAAGCGTCACATTTCACATTACAAATGGTGTAACATGACCCTCAAGCAGATTGCTCAGGATTGCGTCAGGTGCAGTCAGTCCCTTCTTCCTGTGGCTCCTGTCAATGTATTCTGCTTGGGTCTAGCTCTGAATAGTTTTCTAGTGTACTTTTATTGACTTCTTTTTATATTATTCATTTGACATCACACGTTTGGCACAATAATATAGAAACCTTGATCCATGCTCCATCAATTAGCTGTATATCAATAGCCTGTTTTTGCATATTCTTTAATATTAATAACACCATCATAACCAGGAGTCTCAGGGACACTTAAGTGTACTGTTTCTCTTAGTAGTAAACAAACAATGTACATTCACACAACATTTATATTTTTCTCAATTGTGGCTGTTATCCAATGTTATGAGTGTTTATAAGCAATTAAACCACAGGTCTGCAATAGGAAGGCACATTTTTCACATACGGCAATACAATAATTACAATCCTTTTTAATTGTAACATGGTATAAACAGCTCAACATGCCTTAACACTTGTGCTGAAGTAGCATGAGCAGTGCTTTTGTTTGTGTTACTATCCTAATCTTAGTTAGTCAATATTGCTGTATGTGTCCACATGTAACCTTGAAGTGTTTCATGGGAAAAAGACAGCTGCATGTTGTGTGTAGTGCAACTCTTGATTCCTCCTTGGTTTACGTTTTACTGAAAATTACATAGTAATTATAAGAGTTGTCATAACTGAGAGAAAATGGTCCCAAACGATGTTTACTTTTAATTCCCGTCACTGTCTCTCATGAAAACAATCGCACTTTAAGCAATCACCAAAAGTGAATGACTTTTTGCAACTCATTGGATAAAGGATCTGCTTTGATTATACATTTATTGTCAAACAACCATGGAGCAACAGCCACTTGTTCTCTGTTTCCTTTCCCCTTGAATGCACCCACCCTACAGCTGGCACTTGTTAGCCCAAATGGAGAGCAGTATGACTCGTTACTTCGCCAGCTACGGGACAGGATGGAAGAGGGATGTGGGGAGACCATCTATGTGGTCGGGATGGGCTCAGGTGAGAAAATACCTTTAAGTTTCAGTTGATCCAAAACAGTTTATACAACCTGTACAAATCACTTGTTAAACGGTCTACTGTGTCTCCATGTTGTAGATGGGGGTGACTGGGGTCTGGATGAGAAAGATATGGAGGCCTCAGTAGCCACAGTTGGCTCCATGTGTGAGCAGGTGGATGCTGATCTCATTACGCTCCGGGAGCGAAATGAGGCTGCCGGTTTGGTGCGCGATTATCTGATCCGCCGGCGTGTGGGTGAACTGGACTTCCTTGAGGTCAGGTGAGTGGTCAAAGATCAAAATAAAAAGGGGACATGATTACAATTATGTCCATTGACATAACACCTTTCTTTTTCACTACATTGGTTAACATGTCTTTCCCTCTCTTTCTCAGGGTTGCAGTCGTGGGTAATGTGGATGCTGGTAAGAGTACTCTGCTGGGAGTGTTAACGCATGGCGAGCTGGACAATGGCAGGGGATTTGCCCGGCAAAAGCTCTTCAGACACAAACACGAGATGGAGAGCGGCAGGACGAGCAGCGTGGGCAACGATATCCTGGGCTTCGACCAGGAGGGACAGGTGAGAGGGCCTTCTGAAAGAATGGTTGTTTAAGCATCAGAAATATAGCTAATTTGATTGAGTTATATTAAGTTTCAATAGCATTATCATTCTAAATGCAATAATACTTGTGTGCCCCTAGGTGGTGAACAAACCAGATAGTCATGGTGGGAGCCTGGACTGGACTAAAATCTGTGAGAAGTCCTCCAAAGTAATTACCTTTATAGACCTGGCCGGACATGAGAAATACCTCAAGACCACCGTGTTTGGGATGACCGGACACCTGCCTGACTTCTGCATGCTTATGGTGAGAAGGGGGATCAGGAAGGAGGACATATTATGATGTTATTATGCTGGTGAATATCATGAATGTGTGCCATATTTTTACAAACACATGAAAGTATCTGCCTGCATGTTTTGTTTCTATCTTTACACAAGCAGTTCAACATTTCAACTTTGGATGAAACCATTACAAGATTTATAATGTACCCAAATGTAAAATGTCCCAGTGTCTACATTGTACAACAAATACCCTTTTTGCTTATTTCTTTTATTAAAATATAGACAAAGATTTTTCTCTCTCCCTGCCTCGCCAGGTGGGCAGTAATGCAGGTATCGTAGGGATGACCAAAGAGCACCTGGGCCTGGCCTTAGCCCTGAATGTGCCTGTGTTCGTCGTGGTAACCAAAATAGACATGTGTCCGGCCAACATACTGCAAGGTCAGTCTCTTTTATAACTCTGAAATGTGTTTCTTTCGTACATCTGAAAACACAATGTAACAATAGGATGAGTTAAGTGAGTGTGTGTCGATTGGCGTAGCTTTTAATGAAAATGTTGTACTGTCCCCGACTTTAAACACTTAAAAAAAACTTGTTGTGATACTTTGCTCCTAGAGACACTGAAGCTGCTCCAGAGGCTACTGAAGTCGCCCGGCTGTAGGAAGATACCCGTCCTCGTACAGAACAAGGATGATGTAATAGTCACTGCTTCAAACTTCAGTTCAGAGAGGTACAAAGACTATCCTGGCCAGATTCAGAGTAAGAGTGAAACAGCTTATCTTTCCTAACATGTTTGTGTTGTCCTCCCCAGGATGTGTCCAATCTTTCAGATCTCCAATGTTAGCGGGGAGAACATGGATCTGCTCAAGACGTTTCTCAACCTGCTCTCCTCCAGGACGTCCTACAGAGACGACGAGCACGCTGAGTTTCAGATAGACGACACATACTCTGTACCGGTAAGTTACCAAGTTACAAATCACTTAACCTAGTGAACAGCATAGAGTGAAGGAGTATCGTGCTACAGGTGCAAACCTAACACCGGTTTTGTTTTTATGCCGCAGGGAGTGGGAACAGTAGTTTCTGGCACTACTTTACGTGGACTCATACGACTGAATGATACAATGCTACTAGGGCCGGACCCCTTAGGCAGCTTCATCCCCATTGCTGTGAAATCAATCCACCGTAAGAGAATGCCTGTGAAGGAGGTCAGAGGGGGCCAGACGGCCTCATTCGCTCTCAAAAAGGTAAGGGGGAAATCTGGGAGTGCATTTTTTAAAGTCTTGTTTAATTAACTGACTGTTCAAACTGTGTATTTGTATATTTTGGGGGAAAGGTTTTATAAAACCTGAATGGTCAAATGTATCATTTTTTCCTTTATTTTTTCCATCTTTTCCAGCTCAAAAAACATGCCGAAATGTTTTATAGAAATCATTAAAAGAGTCTTGATAAATTGACATTCCTCTGATGTTTTTCCTCTGTCTGGTTCTTATGTAATCCTTACCCCTTTGTATAGATCAAGCGTTCGACCATCAGGAAGGGCATGGTGATGGTTTCCCCGAGGGTCTGCCCACAGGCCACTTGGGAGTTTGAGGCTGAGATCCTGGTGCTGCATCATCCCACTACGATATCCCCCAGATACCAGGCCATGGGTGGGTAACAATGGTGTGGAAGAAGGGACAGGGAGTTGGAGGGAAACATTACACTTTTGTGGGTTTCCAAAGCAGCTTTAAAATATTGACTGAACATTTAATTGCCTTCAAGATTAGTAGCCAACATTGAATATGTATTACGTTTTGCTTGATTAAAAAGATGTCATCAAGAATGATATTTGATTATATAGGAGTACAGGGCAATTTATCAACACCCTCTCAAAGAAACACTTAAGCAATAAGTTCCCGTTAAGTGACTCTTTAATAAGAAACAAAATGTTAACGTTTCTTTTCCTTCTCCTTACCCTCCACTCAGTCCACTGTGGCAGCATAAGGCAGACTGCCACCATCTTGTCTATGAACAGAGACTGCTTACGGACAGGGGACAAGGCTTCGGTCCATTTCCGCTTCATAAAGACCCCCGAGTACCTGCACTGCGACCAGAGGCTGGTGTTCAGGGAGGGGCGCACCAAGGCTGTGGGAACCATCACTAAGGTAAAGCAGTGTGAGGGCACATACCTGAACATTTAAGGAATAATATGAGTCTTTTTTCTCCTTTACAATGATGGAATGAACAACCTGATATCTTCTCTTGGTGAGGGCATCAGGCTCAAATATATCGACTTTTCTTCCTCAGAAATACTTTTATTAGATTTTTTTAAAGACGACAGCAACAAACATCAACACATTACTTTTACACGTCGACTTTTTTTTAAAACAATCTTCTTCACTCTTATATCCACTCTCACTCTTTTCAGCTGCTGCAATCTACCAATAATTTACCATCAAATTCCAAACCTCCCCAAATCAAGATGCAGTCCACAAAGAAAGCACCGCTGCGCAGAGAGGACGGCACCACGGCAACCGGGGACGATATTCCAACGATATCACAGTCAGCTGGCCCAAACGCAACACAATCGGTGAGACATGCTACTTTATAAAGTGCTATTTAGTGAGGTAGTGAATCTCTTAATGTAAACTTGCCCTAACTGCATTGTGTCCTCCTTCCTTTTGGTTATGTTCTTGCTTTATCTTATCCACCACTCACGCTCACACTCATTCATTACTTCATCACTACTATTTGTAACCCACCCAACCCCACTTTGCTTGCGTGGCTGGCTTCCAAAGGGAGAGGGGGATGAAGACCCTCAGATAAAGGAGGGCAACAAAGAGAACACGGTAAAATAGGTCAATTAAAACTAAAACAAGAACACTGGAGGTTGTGTTTTGGCTAAAGCAAGACAGTTGAGTTCATAGCCGGGTGATCTTGATACGTTGTGAGTAAATAACATATTCGGTCATGGTGGTGCCTTATCGAGTGTTCTCCTTATCTCTCCCTTGCAGCCAAAGTCTGGAGGAGGTGGCAGGAGAAGGGGCGGCCAGAGGCACAAAGGAAAAGGCCAGAACAGCAGCAACTCCACAGCAGCCCCCTCCTCGTCAGGAACAGGAGGCTCCTGAATTTCCCCCCCAAAACCCCCCTCTAAAATATCCCTCCACCACCAAGTGTCTTCATTCCACAAACCAAGGCGCTTGGAGCGAGACACTCCTCAGTCTCGTCACTCCTTGGCTCTTGACACAAGGTCATATTTATAAAGGGTACACAGTGGGGTGCGTCCCTAAATGCATTTATCATCAGCTGCCTTTGCTTTTCTTTAACGAGTTTGGGTGATTGATAGCAGTGTGGTTTTTGAGGTAAGCCTCACTCAGGATGTTTTATTTAATTTAACTCATAATTTATGCCTCTATGAAATTGACAATGTATTTTTCTGGCTCGATGTCAGTGGCAAGGGAAGGAGGCCAAACCCTGAACAGTTCCAGCATCGGCATGAGCAGCTATACGTGAAACCCCTCCGTGCATTCCTTGTGTATTTGCAATGAAAACCAATTAATGTACTATTTATACTGCATATGTAAATGATCTTGTAGTTGTGCTCCAATTGGAAAGATGGAATTGTACAACATGTATGCAAATCAGAAATGAATGTAGCACATAGGGTTTTTTCTCCAGATATATTGAAAATATAAGCTGTTAGCGTTTTATAATTGTCAGGTATTTATTTGGCATACATGCAGAAAGCTCACTGATGGTCTTCATTCTGCTCTCACTTGCACTCCTCAGAGTCAGCAGAACCCATCGTACTTCCACTGTCAGTCAGCCATGTTAGAAACGTTATACAAAGTGTTGGCACAAACAAATACAGCACATCGTCCGGTCACTCCTCATGATTATAAGACATGCAGTGCTCGCAGTGCTACTCCAGTACCCATGCGTTATGGCCTGGCGCCGTTTACATTGTGACATTTTAAATACACTCTAAAAAACTGACCATCAATAAACAGGCTTTACTGAACCTTCAACAGTGTGGCTTTTTCTATGTCCATTTTCAGCAAAATATATATTATACAAGTTTAATACTATGGATTTGATTTGTTAAAGTGGAAAAATAAGGATGGATTGGTCTTAAGATATTAAGAGGAGAGCTGTGCAGTCCTCAGTTCCATATTTGACAGATCCAGACATTACATTTGTAATTGTTGACAATATGTTTTACACAAGCTACAATGACTGATCACAAAAAGCCAAGTTCATGTACATCCAACATCCTTTGTATGATGCAAATGCAAATGTTTTGCAACTTGAATTAGTACATCATACTTCTCCAGTCCCCTCATACAGTGGAACATCATGAACGCTCAACAGCTTGAATAAATACATTCCCAAAATGTCCCTGTTTCCTGATGAATGTGCAGTGAAGTCAGAACTAAAGGTAATCAGGAAGTAAGAATGATAAAGTCATGTTAAATCGCAAGGGCACATTTAGTCACAAGCAACATATATATTCACGTATATACAAAAACATAACAAATGACTGTATAGGCTATTTAACATTTATTTATAGATTGTAGCACAAAAAAGTATTAATCTGCATCATTTACATGTTGTATGAGTGCAGACTTCACTACCACTGATAAGGTAGCACACAGCCATAATCTTGTATAACTATTTGAAAAGGCTTTACTTGGCATGTGCAACATTTAGTAGTTAATGAAATGTTTCGTAGAGTTCATGATATTTGAGGTAACCAACATCCCTCTCAAAAATAATTTGTAACTTTACAGCTCCATATTTAGGAATGTTCTGGTCTTAATATCTGGGTATTTAAAGGTTAATGTGGCATTTAATACCGTGTTAGAGGTCCAGGGTTTCTCGTGGTGATGACCCGCTGCTAATGAAAGAGAGTGAACGCTCACTCCTGCACACAACATGCGCTCAGCTATGAAAGCTGAATGTCCAGCAGGGAGTTGTATACGTACTGGACACACGAGAGCTCCAGTTTCATGCGTACAGACTCATCTGTACTGCAGTGTTTTACTAGTATATATCGTTTTTCACCATGTAGTGTAATCTCCTACAGAAGTAAAATAAAGTATGCACTTTAATGCACACATGTTTCAGAACTGGCTGAACAGTGACATGACCGATGAAGCAGTCACTTCCTGTAGCAGACAACAGTGTCTTAATTATAATTGACAGTCTGTAAGTGACAGTTAGACAGGAGACATCACACACACACAGACAGGGGGACGCAGTAGGATTCAGACGAGCGTTTCTGTGTGTGTCTAGCCATCGATGTCCCAGCTGAAGAGATGATGTTTCACCAACATGTCCTGCACTCCCTCCTTCAGGGGTCTCTGCTCATTCTCCTGGGAAAGACATCAAAGCAAAAGTAATACATTTAGATTTTTTAAGAATATTCAAAGATTTGAAATAAATATTTCAAATATAAAGAATCAATAAAGTACACCTTACAACCACAACAAAGAAATACAATGAAGTGTTGGGCTCACCTCTTTCTTGTCAGGTAGCTCACAATCTTGGGAGAGGCTGAAGGCAAACTTTGAAAGCACTCTGAGGAGACAACAATGGTAGACTGCTTATTGTTGGGTTTTTTGGACAAATAATGGGTCCATATTTTTACACAATTTCATTTGTTGTTGTTTAAAGTCCTTTTGGGGTATAAACTAATATGTTTAAACTGCTGGATTATGTGCGGTACATGTGGAAGATACTGCAGTGGAGTATTAAGTACTTCATATTGCAAGCAAGCTTTGGAAATGTAGTAATACTTTGCCAGTGGTTTATCCAATTTAGCCATTCCTGCTTTTTTGCTTGCTTGAACTTTCCACTGCAAACAACTTTGACTTGAAAGATGCTCTAATCTGAGATGTTTCTTACCTGAGCTCACACTTGATCTGTACCCATCCAGGACTGCGGAGGAAGGACCATGGATGATACCATTTCTCTACAGCGGCCATGCTGGAGCACAGCACCTCCAGCCACAGGTGGAGCACCTGCTCACTGATGGGGAAGATAACCGTTAAGAACCAAACAGCCCCAGTGTGTGTGTGTGTGTGTGTGTGTGTGTGTGTGTGTGTGTGTGCAGTTCTCCCGAGAACTCACTTTAAGCCGACGCAGACCAGAGACCTAAACTTGACATCCATCTGAGCGTGTGCGCTGTCGTGGCTCATGTTGACCGACTGCACCGCCTGGGAGGAGCAGACAGAGGGCGCTCAATCACTTTCTACTAACATTCATTCGTACAGGCAAGCTGCGCATTAAGCTGAAGAAAACCCAATTACAGATGTTACATATTAAGGACACTCACCCTGTACAGCAGCTCCTCTGGTGTGAGGACCTTCCCATCTTCGTCTAACCTGGTAAATACGGCAGAGAACAAGTCGTCATCTCATTATGCTTCAGGCATACACACTGAAAGCCGATTCCACTTGCCATTGCCAGACCGGTTGGCTTTCTATCCAAGCTTTTTGAGCGACAGATTGTATTTTCAAGGTAACAGGTTATGTAATTGATCAAATTGTCATTTCATGGGTGAAGCATTCCTCTTGAATGTTTATTTAAAAAATAAGGGTTTTACCTGTAGGTTTTACACAGCACCAGTCTGGAGTAGACGGAGTTAAAGTCTTTCTCTACCTCCCTACTGGCCGCCTGAGAGAAAAGAGAAAGGGATTAGTCCCATGATGAGTTTGATACTCCTGCAATATTAAAAAGAAAATATTAATCTCCTACCTCTTCAACGAATAACCAAGGATGACAGGGCCCGCCCAGTAGAGATGTCTTCTTGAGCCCGTGCTGAAAGATGGCCTTCAGGGCCGGACACAGTGTCCCCCGGGCCAGGTCCGTCACTGCCTCCGTCACAGAGTCATCGCCTGCTAATGAGTACTGGGGACAGACACAAATACTGAAGGTGAGCAGAAGGAAGGAACAACATGAGTTAACATTAAAATACTCGTCTAAAAGTAAGCATAAAAACATCCTTTCTCATTAAGCGGATAATTAACTGATTCCATACCTCTTTGCTTCGTTCATCTAGGATCTCCACAAACTTCGCTGGAAACCAACCTGTTAGAATAGAAAATGTCAAAAAGCTGCAACAGTATATAGAACCAAACAGATTCAACACGGTGCTGATGCTTAAGAAAAAGCCCACACACCTCTTAGGCCATTTAGCTCTCCAACCCAACAGTGTTCATCCTTCTGTGAGATGATCTGAAGGGGAAAGATGGAAAGTACAGCTGCATCAGATTCAGAGCCAACGGTTAGAAACCACAGACAGCTTTTCTTTGGTTTCCGTGAGTCATCGAGCAGGGCATGACTCACGGTGATGATGTCATTCTTCCTGAACCCCAGCTCGTCGTCGTCGTGTCTCTCAAAGTCCAGCAGAGCCTTAGCCCGCCTCCGTCTGGTGCGAGAAACTACGAGAAAGTTCTCATGGTCTCGCTGGTGGCTCTCCATGGAGTAGTCCGGAGTCAGCTCCTAGAGAGAAGGGAGAAGTTTGGTTATAGAAATGTGATGGATAGAAATGAATAGCATTTAGTCTAACATGCCAGGAAATAACGGGAGGCCCCCTTCAATTCTCCTGGTATTTTGCTTGATACATTTTCCATGAGAAGCCATTACACATACACACTGTCCCTGTGCTGCAGTGTGAGAACTCACAGCGCTGGAGTGCCGAGGGTCCAGACAGTGAAAGTGCTCTGCAGTGCCGGTGATGGCCTCTCGTAAGGCTGCCACCAGCTCCGTCTGCTTGATGTTCTTGGACTTCAGGGCCTCTGCTTCATCCTCCCCGAACAGCAGGGAGCTCAGAGTGGACTTCCTGCGCAGAGACTGTCTCCTCACCGCCTGAACGCATAAACACAGGATGGTTAGAAAAAAACGTTTTACAGTCAAGATTAAGGACACAGACTTAATTTGCTCAGATCATGCGACTCCAGTTCGCACAGCTAGACACAAACGTGGCGTTGCTTGTTTATTCTATAATAGTTATTCATATTACATACAGACTGAATCTGACCTTGTTGAGATTGGTGCTGTATGTAGTGTTGTTTCCGTTGCTGAGCTGCGCCTGTTCGTTGAGGATGTAGGCTTGGTGCTTGTGCCGGTGAGCTTCCAGTGTTTCCTGGGTGAGCGACCCTGCTAGCCTCATAGCCTCCCCGAGAACTGCGGGCCCATCTCGCAGCTGGCTCGGCAGGTCAGACAGAGTGTTAAAGATGGACGCAGAGTTCTCTGATGATACAAGCTCCTCCTCCTGGGAATGAAGAGTAACATATTCAAGCATCAATAGTCATTTTGAGGAAGAGACACAGAATAGTTGGTGTTAGATGTTGTTTTCTGGCATTCTACGCGTGTCTGTTGGCAGACTTGGCTGGAAGACTTTTGGATCATTTAAAAAATATTATTATCATCATCTTCTATTTAAGAAAATCAAGTAGGTTGCTGACCACACTGAGTGACAGAAAGTCTCTCAGCACAATATTAACTGATTTAAGAGTAGAAAAACAAGCAGTTTGGTGCACTTACCTTGATCTTGAGCATGCCCAGTGTGATCTGAAAGAGAACCAAGGAGCCCTGGTAGAAGAGTAAGTCCCAGATCCTTAGGAGCAGACGGATGTCCACCACGCTGGCAAATGAGGTCAGGAACCAGTGGAGTGTGATCAGCGACAACTCTGCATGTGAAGAAGGAAGGATTACAAACTGTATGTTGAATGCAGTTTATACTCCGCTCTATATTCCAAACACCAATTCTATCATAAGATCGAGTTCCCAAACCATTTGTTTTCCTTTTTTAATAAAGGTTCAGCAGAAGGATCAAATATGTAACGGCGGTAACAGTTTTAAAAAAAAAAGTTAAATTAATAGTAGTTAGTATGCATTTTGAATGACCATGTTGCCTCTCTGACTCGACACCACACCCCCTACCTACCTATGTCATGCTCCTGCAGAAGACGGTCGAGGGCCGGCAGGTACTGAACGATGAGCTGGCGGAGAACCCTCTGGTCTGTTTGGACACCCAGCAGAGTGGAGCTAAAGTAGGCTGGAGGGAGGAGGTCTTCGATCAGAGCACACATCATCCACAGAACATCCTCCTCCTCCAGAAAGAGCAGCAGACAGGAAACCACCTGTGGGGGTGAACACATAAGTGTCAGGGCAACGACAAGGGCATCAGTGAAGGTGGAGACAGGAACAAATAGGACGAGGATACAATGTATACCATTTGAGGAAGGTGCTTCCTACAACTGTGCGTCTAATTATATGAGTGTAATGTAGTCTTTGTATAATGTGTTCTCACCATGCCGGTGCCCTGACAGTACCCGATGTCTGGGTAGAGCCAGGCCAGGGCTCTCAGTACCCGCTTCAGCCTCGGCACTCCTACACTGCTCATGCTACAGAAACACGCGTTGGTTGGCATCGTCCGCAATAGGTCCTTGTCTATCTGAGGGACAGAGGGGAACACAGAACAATCACATTTCAGGTCTTACAAACGACATGTCACGTGTTAAATACATAACACAAAATATACATTTAATTTAAATATGCCAATAACGATTATTTGTTTGTATTTAAAGGTGGGGTAGGTAAGTTTGAGACAGCGGCTCGAGATACACTTTTTGTTATATTCCATGGAATGCTCTTAACATCCCGATAGCAATGAATATCTGAAGTGCTTTGACAAAAAAATCCATAGACAAAAGTCATCTGTGGAAGGCGTCGTACTGTAAAAAGCACGACCAATCATTTCAGCCGGCCCGGCTAAAGTAACTGGATGGCCTACCTGCCTGTCAGCCTTCCATCGGGGCACAAACTTATCTCGTGCCCTCATTGGTCATGTGCGCGTTCGTGTGTGTTGGAGGAGGGGCTCTGTAAGGAAGTAGCAGATTTCTTCCGGCTGTGTATTTTCAAATTCCAGCGCACTCACCTTTAAGTAGCCGTTTCCAACTTTAAATAATTATTCCACATGATCTCAAGAACTATGCTTGGTAAGACTTCTGCAATGGGTTTGTGTTTGGTTAGATATAATTAGATTGTGGTTTTACCTGTTTAGAAGTGCTGGAGTCGTCATTGGAGCTGTTCTTAATGACTTCTCTGTAAGAGATCTCAGAGGTCCTTTTCTTCTGCAGCGCTCCAGCCAGGCGCATCCACAGCTAACAAACAAAGCATCTTTACATCACTGTTTTGTGACTTTGGAGATAACAAACATGTAATACTCAAAGGCATCTGGAGCATTCTAGTGAAAACTATTTATTTTTTATATCAACAAATGGACAGGCTAATGTGGGTAGTATTGTAGCCCAATGTGTAGCACTTCCAATTAAACAGTTGTCCCTGCTGAGCCCCTGTCCCTACCTGTGGTCTCATGCTGTGAGGGATACCCCCCAGCACCAGGGAACGCAGCCGCTCAGAGCGTGAGAGGACAGGATCAATCAGATCCCAGGTCAGGTCTCCCACAGTGTGGTTGTGGGTAAACTCTAGGTGGGCTTGCCAGCGCAGTCGCTGCTGGGGGTCTTCTCGCTGGGGGGAGCCTTCAGTGCCAAGCCTGGACCTGGGCTTCCCATCATCTGTGAGGAGAGAGTAATATATGGGGGTGAGCAGTGTTCTCTGTAAACATAATATTATTAAAGTAAAGCCCAGTCGAACTCTTGAATTGAGGAATGGGAAAATAATATCAGGTATAACTTTAATGGTCACATATCATGCTATTTGTAAGCAATAGCACAGGTCTCAGATATATAAAAATATATAAAAAACATGTCTATGAAGTGTTTTGCTCAAAATAACAAACAGATCACCCATTCTAGCCATGCCTCATATCCCTCTATTTCACTTCCTGTTTCAAAAGTGCTGCTTTGGGGTATAAAGTAAATTTGTTTTAAAAGAATTATAACAAAAGAAAAGGAGGGGGCTGAGCTCATGCGGGAGATGCTACCGGCAGATACTGCGGTGATGAAACGCCATATCATGGATCATCAAGGATTATCTCTGAAACAGTCTGGAGCTCAAAGGCTTTCTCTCTTGCCGGTTATACCACAAGGTGAGTTCCTTTTTACTTCCTGCTTCTTCACACACATGCTCTCCAGTACAGGTTAGCTCTGAGTGTTAGCGATGCTAATGTAAACACCGACCATATCACGTCCAAAACAGTCGGGCATTGTTTCTGATAGCAACGTTTCTGATAGGGCCGTGGGCGTAAAGCCAGCCTACATTTCCGATATTACGTCATATCGGACGGAAATCTGGATCAGCTCCGTTGTAGCCCCGTTTTTAGAGATTTGGGTACGGAGGAAAAGAGAGAGGGTTTTATTTTCTGACGCTGCCGGGGACACATATATATGTATAAAAGACGTGAAAAAGTGCATTTTGCATGATAGGTCCCCTTTAATGTAACCAAACATAGGGATATGGAAGGAAAAGGAAGGGAAGTGAGTCAGGGGAAAGTTATGTTGATAAGAGATAAGTGGTTGAATAACAAAGGCAAAAATAGACCTCCCTTTATAGGAGGCATTACATGTACTGTACAAAAGAAGAGTTAAAATGGTACAACACATTTCCCCCTCCCAGGCATAAAAGACACAAGTTGCACTCATAACTCTGCCATCACATGCAATGCATTTGAGTAACCAATGTAGCTACTGTGTTTATTGTGTGTTTTACTGGGATTTAGGAATTTTACAAGTGAGGAGAAAATAAATGAAGGAGTTTGTGAATGTCTCGATGTGAGGATACCTTCAGGGTCCACTCTGAAGCCAAACTCATCATACTGGAGTTCAGGCTGTCCTGAGGATTCTTTCTGTAGAGACAAAAGAGAACATGCAGTTCATCAGTAGATGAAAGAGGAAACGTGACTGTGAAATACCCGTGAAAGCTAGTTTTTGTCTTGATATTCTGTCCCTCTATCAGATGCCTCACAGATTGTTACTTTCATTTCTCCTCTCATTCCAGAATTGTCTTTTTCTCCTTTCAATATGTTTTACTGTCACTCATTCATGTGAAGGTTTGCACATTAAACAATAAATAAAGACATATCCTCACTTGATGGTACTTGGCCAAAATATCTTGGGGCCACATGCTCGGAGTGAGAGCAGAGAAGGGCCCACCAGGGGCTGGTGTGTAGGTACCTGAGGGAGAAACAGATTGTTAGATACAAAAAAACTAGTACTTTAATAGAAAAGGTGATAAAAACTATAAAGGGCATTTTGAGAATGGCAAAGTATGTAGAAAACTCAAATGAGACGTCACAATATATCCAAAGTAAAGGCAAAGGCATTTATCGTATTAAAAAAGTACATGTAGAGAAACCCGTCTTCCCAATGAATGTTATTTTGCGCCAAATCGATACAGAAAAACTCTTTACCTGACATTTTGTTGGTAGGAGAGTGAATGGACTCGATTCGCAAAGTCACTGGTGAAAGGAGGTCAGCAGATAGCGCTCACTCTGTAGAAAGGACAGAGGAGGAAGAAAATCAAAAAAAAGGTTTGGCGATTCAATTCCAAGGTGATCCCAAACCCTGCCACTGTGAGTGAAGTCAAACCATCTTGTATCCAAGCATTGTTCCTTCTTCAGGCTTTACTGAAGCAAGAGATTCTGAAGTTCTGCACAGTAAGTAAGACAGAAACAGATCAAAAGTTCCCATCAGCAAAAACACGTGGGTTTGCTATCCTGGCTCCAAAATGGTGGAATGAGCTCCCCATTGACATCAGGACGGCAGAAAGCTCCACTTCGAGTGATAGAATTACTAACAAAGCACTTCTATGCTAATAAAAGGACTGGCTTATCTAAAGCCAGTTGAGTAGCACTTGAAATGTTTTAGCTCTATGAAGCCTGATGTACTTATATGATGCTGTTTTCTTCAAGTTTGTATTTTGTTGGTCGAACGCACTTATTGTAAATCGCTTTGGATAAAAGCGTCAGCTAAATGTAATGTAATCAAAAGAGAGAAGGAGGGACTTTGTTTTCTCATGGCCATATGACTGCTGTACTGACCAGAGGCTAGTTACTTTACTCTGCGAGTGTTCTCGATCTATTTTTATACCGGTACAAGTCCTTGGGCAAAGATTAACAACCATTCAGTGAGACTAGGGCTGAACGATTAATCGATTTTAAATCAAAATCGTGATTTGAAATGATGCGATTATCAAATGATGCGATTATCAAATCGCAAAGCCTACATTTTTGTTTAATTTGTTTTACATTATTCTTTTTTTTTTTGTTCTTCTTGTGTGTCAGTCATCCACACCAATCAGAAGTGCTGTACTCCACATGTACCATCCATTGTTAACCAATCAGAAGTGGCCCATGATAGAAGGTGATAGACAGATTGATCCAATCACCTGCCAAGTGCTTCTGAAAGTGCCTGCCTTTTCCAAATGGCTTCCAATGGAGCTTTCCTAGATGGTTTCTGAGTCAGGTTAGTAATGCTCCATCACATGTTTCTATTAGAGGGTGAATCTTAAACTGAAGCTCGACTTTAAAGCAACCCAACGGAAGTTTCATGTAAGTTTAGTTCTTTCACTCGTAGGTCGGGCTGCGGGGGTGCTAGAGACGGGAGCACGTTCATGCGACCTTCCTAGATGGAGTTATGGCCGCATTTTACAATAGACTCCCGTTGGGTCGCTCCAAAACAAATATCGCAAATCGAATCGCAATTGCAATATTTGTCAGAAGAATCGTGATTAGATTTTCCTATTGGCCCACTGGCTATTATATGCTTGAATGACCATTCCATAAAAGTCTAGCATCAGACATTTGCTGCATATGAAGACATTACAACTGAAAGTGAGAGTCAAAGGAAGCACCTCAAATATACCTGCAATGAATGAGCTTTCTAAAAGAGTTTGAATCGCTATTTCACTTCCAATCATTTGTTGTGTAAGTTCTACGTCAATAAAGCTGTTGAGTAAGGGGAGGGGAAGTTGGAGGGTAATGACATCTTGCTTTCATGTTCATAATCCATATTACAGTTAGGGGGTTTAAAGGGGACACAATTAAGAATGTAAGCACTTATAAACCATGCACTAGCATACATGGGCAGACATAAGAGCACAACCAGCGTAACCTGCAACGAGGCTCACCAGCATGCAAACACCCTGCCTGCCAAAGTGATTCATTCCAGCGGCATTTGAAGAGGGATTTAGGACTTAAGAGAGATGAGAAATCAATTTGAGGTTTGGAGGATGGCCAAGTACTTTCGGGCTAGCTCTGTGTGTAGCTCAGGGGAGTTCTGGGATTTTGGAGCGACTCTTACAAGAACACGAACCGTTTCAATCACCTGCCAAGAAAACCAACACGACTCAGGCCTTTCCGCACACATCAACAACACACTGCACAATGGTGCTGCAGAGGGGAGCACGAGTTACACATTAAATGATTAGCAGACATATTTCCACACGGGTGGACAATAAGGATTTATTGTTTTGTACTAGTTAATAAATCAATTAGTAAATGAACATAAATACATTTATTTTGCATCCTCAAATATGCAAATTGTATCAAACTATTTAGTTTACAATATGATGGCTTGTAGCTTGGTGGGTATCAGATGTTACTGTGGTTGAAGTTACCCTCCAAATACATATCTTCAAAAATATAGGCTCCAAAATGTACATCAAATAGTCTTCTTCTTATAAATAAGATATTCTATTAAATGTATTAAGTACAATTTAAAATGTTTCTCTCTCTTTCTCAGTACATCCTTAATCCTTTTTAATAAATAAATGTACAGGTTACAGAGCAGAAATGTTCACCAAAAAATGTGATCAGCTGATGTATCACATCTGCATAAACACATTGAATGTTTAGTATTCATCTAAACAATCCTGCATTAATGGGCTCTTGTCAAAAGTCCTACACAAAGAAAGCAGCGCTGCCCGATGGTTCACAACAATGCGGCCAAATACAAACAATACCAAAGAAACAGCAACTGCAAACTCTGCCATTGTTAATACAAATGTATAATCTCATGATGTGAATCTGCCTACAGAATATATGAAACTCCCGGAAACAACAATACAAAATAAAAAAACTAATTAGAGGACATGTCTTTATTATGATATTTTACAATTTCACTCTGAACATCACAACATCTTTTCTATTATTGAGGAGCGGCTGTTCTCACAGGTGTTTGCACAGTGGCTAACACCCTGCGGTAAGTAGAACAAAGAGTAACATCCTGCTGAACAGACAGGGCAAGAGTATGTGTTTGCGCGTGCAGCAAAAGTCTCCCTTTGACTTCAGCAGAGCACTTTCTAGTGTCCAGCCCCACGACGCCCCCTCCCCTTCCCAACACCCCTCCCCTTCCCAACACCTCCTCCTCCCCTTCCCAACACCTCCTCCGTTGTTCCTGAGTAACCACAACAATAGTTGTCATTTTCCCCTCGTGTGAAAACACCCTCCGACATAACCATGTCTCTTTTTTACATGCAAAATCAAACCATTAACATGTCAGAGAATTACCAGCTTGTGCCCAAACATTACATTTTAGCTAATTATAGGAATTTATTTGTACTATTTTGCTGACTGTATGTTTCTGCCACACACACAAAATAATGGAAAAGGAATCCACTGCTTTCCAGGAAGTTAACATGCCACACACACACACACACACACACACACACACACACACACACACACACACACACACACACACACACACACACACACACACACACACACACACACACACACACACACACACACACACACACACACACACACACACACACACACACACACACACACACACACACACACACACACACACACACACACACACACACACACACACACACACACACACACACACACACACACACACACACACACACACACACACACACACACACACAATTCTGCAGGGAAAGGTCCTATATATAACAAGAGACAGCTCTAAAAACAATTTCCTTTTAAACTGAGGTGTTTTTACAGAACCACAGATTATTAATGTTAAGCTTTAAAACATGATATCAAATAAAGCAACAAGTGACTCATCTGGTTTCAGTATTCGGGGTTGATCAAAGAGTAAAGCAGTGCCTGCTATAATGTAACATAAATATATACTTACTTTAAACTAAACCATAAACCAAGATGGTATGATGCTAAACAAAACTAGTATTTAGTTTTTAGCAAACTCGTATGTAAGTATGTAAACATTATGTCGATATGCTTTAGACAGCAACATGTTTCATATTAAACTAGCTGGACGTTACGTCAAACGCTCCCTGTTGACGTCAAAGGCAGTCTATACAATTAGGAATATTTACATTTTCAATGGCAACACATTTGACCTACTACATTGACATGTATTTGTTATTAAGCCACACAAAACGTGCACTACGACAATAAACAATGTTTATGAATTGATTTAACTACTAACATTCGTCTCAAGTACCAATGTTACATGAATGTATTCACTAAGAGTTGTCAGCTGTTAGCCAAATATGCTACCTTTTGCTTTTAGCTAACAGTTAACGGTACATACAAAGGTGGACAACAGCCTGCTAGCATAGCTTACCGTGACATTATTCCAGTGAAAGCACAATGTTATAGTTTGTGGTTTTCTAGCGTTAGACAATTGTAAACGACATATGCTATACCATCATACGCCTCGTATTTGTGATTGCACCTGCTATCGACGTGTCTCTCCGCTGTATCCTTACACGCTTAACGTTTTCCCCTTCCTATCCTGAAAAGTAGTTCCAGATCCCGGAACTACACTTCAGAAAACTGAAAATATCCTTCCGCAGAGGAATAGATGACGTAGGCACACGACGTCTGTGCCATTCATTCTTTAGTTTCCTCCATCGACGCTGGTTCGCTCGTTATGTCATTCATTCATTACAGCCTACAGCCCCTGCACAAACACCAACCAGGCACAACAGTACTAATCATAATGTTAGATTGATTCAATCTGCAGCACCTTTGGACATGCTTTTGTTAAACAACCTTGTTATGGAAGTCTGGGCGTTTGCGTTTAGTCTAGCGTTTAAAAAAAAAATGGAATGTGTTTAACCTTCTGAATAATACATGTTATAAGACGACTGGAAATAACAGGAAGATGTATTAATATATTAATGTTTGCTTAATATTTTTGAACGTTGAAGAGAAAGGTAGTTTTCAAGGTTGCAATTCAATTTAGATGAATTGGTATTTGGTCAGTATAATTACATTGGCATTATTACTTGTATCAGTTCTAAAATTGATCATGGATAGACATGACCTGTAATATTGTATTGAAAACGAATAATGCTTTTGGATAACCTATACATTATAGCAGAAGTGGAAAACATGGTTGTCGCATTCATTCATTGTTTAGACAAGATAGTGAAAAGAGATGGTGTTGACTATAAGTCTTTTGAAACCAACCTTGAATCTCTTCTTTTAAAAACTGTTAGGCTGATGGTGGAAACATATTGCTTTTACATAATTGCTCCACAAGATGTCACTAGTGTAATACATACACAATGTTTTTTTTACATTGGCACATGTTATAGCCTAACCATTAAAAGGAAGACCTTACAGTATGCAGTATGTTTTCTAACAGCCCCCCAACAAGCCTCATGATCCACACACTCACCAACGCTCCCTGAAACACACACCTCAGATAAGATATAATAATTGAGTCTGGTGTGCTCCTGTAGTCCCAATTGGCCTTAGGGGACAGTGTTATCTCATGTTGGTTAGGAGTGAGGCTAAATGGGCATTAAAACCAAATGACCATCTATTGTCCTATCTATGAGATGATTCATGCGTGACAGGAGCTGGCACTTTGCACAGAGAGACTGCATTTTAATTTCTTCCAAAGAACAAGATTATGTGGCTGTATATATGTGTGTGTGAGTGTATGAAAAGTAAGCACATGTTGCATGCCTTCTCACTAAGGAGCCAAAAGACCTTTAAAATGCAAATCACTTAGTATCTCACTCTGTTTTTGCATATTACACTTAGTTCATCCCTATCCTTCGTTTTTGCAATCCTCTTTTGTCACACACACACACACACACACACACACACACACACACACACACACACACACACACACACACACACACACAAACACACACACACACACACACACACACACACACACACACACACACACACACATACACACACACACACACACACACACACACACACACACACACACACACACACACACACACACACACACACACACACACACAAATAACAAAGATGTCCTTTTTTTCTAAAATATCTTTCACCTTACTATACCCTGTCCTAAATCTCTTTCACCCTTCTGTATCTGAACTATGACACATCACTATGACACATCACTATGACACATCACTATGACGCCTTTCAGTTCATTCTAACCCTCCTGCATTGCTTTATAGTCAGTTTGCTGCACCATGCACAGTGAGTCATAGCATTACAAATACTGCAGCCTGAAGCCAACCTTGCCCACAGCTTGCCAAATAGCCCAAATAAGGCATTGACCCATACTGTAATGTGGTTAATTCCCTTTCTATCACCTGCATCCCCCTACTCCACCACCTTTTCTCGTGTGTCTGGCTGTCTCTGTCATGTTTGACAGAATGATGGGCAAGCCCTGGATCTTACACTGCGGTTGCTATGACATCAGGCAGAGGCAGAGAGAGGCGGAGGGAGATGCCAAGGGACGACTGAGGAGACAGACAGAGATCGAGAACCAGAGAGGAGAGGTGGGAGAAAATGTTGTAGAAGGAGGGGAGAGAAATAAAGAAAGGGAAGTGTGGGTGAAACAAAAAATACGAGTGAAAGATCCAAAGAAGATACAACTACAAAGGTGTGTGTGTGTGTGTGTGTGTGTGTGTGTGTGTGTGTGTGTGTGTGTGTGTGTGTGTGTGTGTGTGTGTGTGTGTGTGTGTGTGTGTGTGTGTGTGTGTGTGTGTGTGTGTGTGTGTGTGTGTGTGTGGCTGAGGGAAAATAAAATTAAGGGCAAGCGTAAGGTGGTGAATAAGGAAAAAAACGGTGGTAAACAGAGTGGAAAAGTAGAGGGATGAGAAGAGACGTGGGCTGAGAATGGCTGATATATTGTTCAAATGAAGCAAGAGAAACCTCAGGCTCACAGCCTTGGCTTGGTGTGTACGTGGGTGGGTTTTAGTCAGCTCAACAGCTTGCACACACACGGATACTGGTAAACATGCTCAAGTGTTATTGACATGGTTATTGGATCAGATGGAAGATATCATTGATCTGGATGACTCCGCAGCCTGCCAACAGATAGTTAGGAGAGAAAAAAGAAAAGGACCACTTGTTCACACATTTGCTGCAGTCTTGCAGTTTTTCTCCGGAACAGAAGATGGTGCTGTTGCATTACATCAGTCAGCATACAATTAGCTCTGCTTGTTGAGCATATTTGAGTAGATGATATTGTATATTTAACTCTTGTATGGTATTCGGGTCTTTGGGACACGTTTTCACTATTTAGCTAAAGATAAAAGAAAAATGATATGATAAAAAAAAATGTTAAACCCACACTCAATGGCCTTGGCTCATTTTCTGTGAAGAACATATATCACAACACATTTTCAATGACCACCCACTGCACCCCCTACACATCTACATTACAGGGTATCCGCGGCTAACAAAAGTGTGGAAATTGTAGGTCCTGTGCACCTGTCTGCAGGCCGTGTGCGTTAGTGTGTGTGTGTGTGTGTGTGTGTGTGTGTGTGTGTGTGTGTGTGTGTGTGTGTGTGTGTGTGTGTGTGTGTGTGTGTGTGTGTGTGTGTGTGTGTGTGTGTGTGTGTGTGTGTGTGTGAGAGACTTTTGTGTTTCTGCCCCTGCCATTCCCGCACAAGGTTGCAACATTGTTGATGAATTCAAGCACGGACACCTGTCTGCTCTCACATTCCCGCATTGTGTATTGCGGGACCCAATCTTTATTCTTTTCACACTCTATCCCAGCTGCACATTTGGGGCAAGACACAATAAATAAAGCTTCGCCAGTTTGGGTCCTTATCACAACTGATCAAGATGGCCAAAAGATTCTCTGCTCAGAGGGGCTTGCATATGATTCTGGAAGAGAGTGAACCATTTGATGCATGAGGAAGAGGAAGAGGCTTCAGAATGCGAGGATCACATTTCTGAGAATTCAGAGTCTGACAGTGACTTTGAAGAAGAGGATGAGATTGAGCATCAGCTAAAAAAAAAAGAAGAGCCACAGGACCAACCGGTCAGCGGGCAAAAAAACAAGTAACACTCGAATGAATTAATGTGATCTAATGCATGTAAACGAGCAAATATTAACCATACTGTTTATATTGCTTGTAATTGAGATGAAATAAACATCTGTTGAGTATGTTAACATAAAATAGTTTGATTGTGTTGAATTGAAGCCCAAAAAGGCAGCGGGTCCACCAGACCCACGAACACTGGCTGAGTAACAAAAATATGAACACCATACAAGGGTTAAATGTGTGTTTGTGCCATCATCTGCGCATGTGTGCAAGCATGCGATGATGCGTATGAAAACAGGCTTGTATGCTCACATCTATCAGTGCTGTTTTCATGCGTATTCATCTATGTGTATGCACGCATACAAATGTGTATGTACTTTGTCATATGCACAGTATGTGCTATATGTTTTTCCAGCATGCATCATACAATCAAAATGGGGGCAGGAGACCTGTGAGTCTTCATTCTATTATTTTCATATGGAAACAATTTGAACTAAAATGAAACAATTGAATGAAACATGATTAAGGCTTCTGTACAGAAATGTTTTGGACACCCTTTAAGCAAAACAGAGTGCATAAGTTAATGCAACCTGCATGATGTAGCCTCTGCCTTTGGGATCATGTATGCATATAAGGCAAGGATAGACTAAGCTGGGCTGGGTCTCTTAGGCTGGATCATGGAGCTTCACGCAGCTGTTCCCCCGGTCTCAGAGGATCTCTCCTGTGATGAGGAGGATGGAAGCTAAAGGGCAAGGGATCTGAGGCTAGGTGCAATGGCAAGTGATTTCTCATGGGTGTTGTGATGGGAGTGGCTTCATTTATGATTCTGCATTGTTAAATCTATACTGTATGTGGGGCAGAGCAGGTCAGGCAATGAAAAGGAAATATGTTTTGTCACTGTGTTGCTAATTTGACATAAAAGAAAACATCTATGTGTGATAAACAGAAATATACTTTTTGTTAACTGTTCCTTACTTCTGGGTTATGGAAAAGGAGGAGGAAAAGATACGTGAAGGAGAGGGTACAACATATTGACAGGAGTCTCATGAGACCCATGATTCTTTGATGCACAAAAACCTACATGTTCCTTCTCAGGTTGTTTTATCGTGTATTAAGGTCAAGTCATTTGGGAAATGATGAAACGAGAATCCAAACACTTTCACTCACTCTGGGGGTAGATGTGATGGAAAAAAGGACAGTGTGATGGTGAACTTGAAAGGTCGAGAGAGAACAACACAGTGAATGTTGGAATGAAGCAAAGGAAAGCAGAAGAGCTCGATTTACAATGTGAGATTTAAAATTCAAAGCCAAAGAGGGAGAGAGAAAGTAATCATGAAGCCACATCAGAATTTGTAGATGCTATTTTCACTGTAGCACATAAAAGACCCGCACTTCAATAAAAAACATTTTGTTTTTCTACTTTAACAAAGTGCTACAAGAAACGAACACCTGTCTTTTCATAACAGGAAATCTGTAATCTGCTAACATAACTACAATGTGGTATCTATTGCAGCAATCACTTGATTGCAATTTGTATAACCTGTAAATGATGTAACCAGTGGTAAAACAAACAGCAGCAAGCAACATATAGATTTGTTGGCAAAGCCACACTTCATTCTGTCCATCTGCTGTTGGGTGGGAGGCCAGTCATTATTTGTGTTTGTGACAGACAGAGACAAATGGATGGCTACATAAATCCCTCCAACCTGCCCCTCCCTTCCTGTATTTATGGCCGTGAACATAATGCTTGTTAACCCTTGAACCCCTTGCTCAGTATGTCACAGCGTCGGTTCAGATTAACTCGCAGCTGGCAGATACGGCATGTCTAAAAATAGTACGATTCACAATCCATTATAAACTAGAAGATTATCCAATCAATGCCATTCTACAGTATGTCAATACTCCAGCAGTACACAAGTGAGAACAGGGGATATATACAGTAGATGTAAAATGCCCTAACGTATTTATAAATCACATAACTGTGGAATTGTTCAAAAGGTAAGCATTAAAGTTGAGTAAATCAGTATCAATGCAACCCCATGCAGCTCCCTCCGTGTTCCTTAATAAGTGTTGAGTTACTTCGAACAAGAACGTATGAGTATTAGGAGTGGTATGGGCTGAAATAGTTATGTGGCGTACCTCCCTGCCAGTCACAGTTGTTTTGGGAGAGGGAGTTTCTAAAGGATCACTGTCAACCAGGATTCCAGCAGAGGATACTATTGTGTATTGGCTTTAGGGATTTGTTTTGCACACAGCCCACACATATTGCCCTGTAATGTTGGCATCTTGGGAAACTCAACGTAGCTTTAGTCCTATAGGACAGGTTGTCACATTTCATACACTGAACAAAAATATAAATGCAACACTTTTGTTTTTGCTCCCATTTTTCATGAGATGAACTCAAAGATTTAGACATTTTAGAGTGGCCTTTTATTATGGCCAGCCTAAGGCACACCTGTGCAATAATCATGCTGTCTCATCAGCATCTTGATATGCCACACCTGTGAGGTGGGATGGATTATCTCGGCAAAGGAGAAGTGCTCGCTATCAGAGATTTTTTCAGATTTGTGAACAATATTTGAGAGAAATGGTTATTTTGTGTATATAGAAAATGTTTTAGATCTTTGAGTTCATCTCGTGAAAAATGGGAGCAAAAACAAAAGTGTTGCATTTATATATTTGTTCAGTGTAATAAGCTATGAAGTATGTCTACTGAAAGCAGGAGTTTGTTTGACAGCTTGCCCAACAACTGCTTATTTAATCAACTCCTGCTTCTCCTGCTGTGTCAATCATAACATTTCCTAATAAAATACTTCAGTATAGTAATGTCTGCGGTTATGCTTGCATTCATAATTATCTGCTGTGTAATGACATGTCTGTTTTTGCCTTATAGGTGAACCGCTAGCTTTTGATTAATCACTTTCAATTTACTAGATGGCATATTGTAGCTTGAGCTGAATGGCAAGAGTTCTTTATTATTCATTACTGTTTAACAGAACATTACGTTAAGGTTAGTGGATGAGTGTGACAACAAATGCAAAAGAAAACATTGTTGGAGAATGTTTTTGTGGAAAAACCTTGAGCTAACTGAAACTACAATTAGCAGAAATAGATGAATATGCTAATAACACTATCAAGATGGATTGATTGGTTCCTCTGTTACTCCAGTATTATTTTTAAAGAGTAAAAAGGAAGAGAGAGGAACCAATACTAGTGACAGAAAAGGTCTCTGGGGGGAAAAGGCTACACATCTGTGCATGTGTGCCACATCTACAGTAATGGTTTATATTTGTCACTTAGTGCTGCTAAGAGGATAAAAGAACAGTTTGCTCTTCCATCTATACGCTGACTTATATCACAGTTACAATAATCATGAGTACACAACCACTCTCCGGCCTTGAACATAATGGATATAGTATACATTCAGTTGGATATGAAAGCCTAATGGGTAAAAAGCAGAAGGATAAGGAAGATGTAAGAGAAAGACCATCAGTCACTAAAGTTCTTTAGGGTAAAATGGTTAAATCCACATTGTTGTGAATGTCGTGATGATGCTGTAAATAACAGATGGCCTTTTGTCATAGTGTTCTCGCCGCCCCTGGTGTCTCTATGAAAATCATTTATTTTGGTTAGTGTACATTTTACATACTGACAATGTAAGGAAATACTATAACTGCACTTGTGGGTATTGTCCACAGTGACCATTGCATGTATATAAAAAATATGTGTAATGTGTATCTGTAAAGCGCTTTGAGCACCAGAAAAGCGCTATAATAAATGCAAGGAATTATTATTATTATTATAACATAATGTAATGTTGTCTAAAAATATATGCACTATATAGGCTCCTTTTTAGTTTCCTTAATACATACTACCATCATACAAACAAAAACCTCTCCCTTTTAATATTTTCTAACTATGTTTTATGATATTTTTGTATTTGTTGCGCCACCTTTTTCCTTTTCATCACCCTCCTTCAAAGCTAATCTCCACATCAGTTTGCCTAATCTACCTGACCCCTCTGAGATGTCTCCGAAAGTTGGCAAATGTTGCATCAACGATGAAATACAAATGGTATAATGACTTGTGGTCACAAGTAGTGTAGTAACAACCTCATTCCAACAAACGAGCAAACCCTTAGGCAAGTTCTGAAAGGGACACCCACCCCCCTCTTCCTCTTGTTGCACCTAATTATCTATTTAATTGAAAACGATAATAATTGGGAACATAAATGTTGAAACCTTTAGTGTCTGGAAGGTCTTTTGGCTTGCTGGCACAGATACACATCAGGAGCAGAAGGAGCACACAGCGATGGTAATCACTGATAATAGGAATGAATAGGGTCCCTGTAGCCCTGATACACATCCGCCTCATAGAGACAGTGCTGTTTACTTTCTGTCAACACTAGCTGCTGATAAATGCTGTTGGGTCTCTGTGTGTGTTTTTGCAGTATATTTAAAACAAATGGAAGAAGGAGTAACTGTGTGGTAGGGGGGATATGAGAGTGTGTCACAACATGAAGAGTATGCATTGCAAGCAGTGAGAAACATGTGTCCCTAATCCTATACAGTTATATTACTGCATAAGAGGACAAATGTGTTAGTGGGAGTATGGCTACGTGCCCTCCAGTTTAAAAAAAGGTCACTTAACCTTTCTTTTATTGCTCTTGGGTAAGAGATCACCCAAAAAGCTCTCAACATCCTGTTTACTATAAGAAAAGCCACAAAGCAGCTCATAGATCACATCATGTTTTATGCAATTCAAACATTTACCGTTTAAAGAATAACAAACATCCACATCATCAAAAGACACACAGAGACTCTAAAATTGTGCAACCTAAGAATCGATTAAAACACTGGGAGCAATTTGAATGGAACTACTGCCTGAGATGCTACCACTGAGACTTCATTAAACCTTGTTTTGTGAAAACGCATCGCGGTGGGTATCTGATCCGAACAAGCAAGACTAATGCCTTCCAGTTTTAATAACTCCACATGTTGGTAAAAAACATTCAACATTTCAAGGATAAATAGACATGATTAAACACCTAGATTTTGGTTAAGACTCAGAGACATTCACCGACAGAATGTACTGTAGTCTGCTTGAGGGCATGTTCATGAATATGTGCATTGTTATACAAGAAGCCTTCCAAATATCAGCTCACACATGCTTCCTGTATGGAGAAATGTTAAGCACAGTTTGAGAATGACATATTTACATTATTTTTGTATGTCTTTTAACTGCAGTGGTAACACAACAAATATGATGTTTTAATTAATGCCCGAAAGTAAAATAACAAATGTTTTAACTGAGTTTTCTGCTGATATAACTTCCTGAGGAAACTTTCTTTTGGCACATTTGACAGTGATAGTGTTGTTGGATATGTCTGTAACAGCTGGGCTCATCTGAATCCAGGCATTCAGACTTGCCAATTCTTCTTCGTAGGTCTGTTCAATTGCTAAAAGTGAGTGGGGGGATCTGTGAGCCGCCACCTTTAATTCACATGCAAATCACAAGAAGACGAGGAGGCAGGAAGAAGAAGGTGGGGATGGAGCAAGACGAGACAAAATAATACTGAATGCTCAGTATTCATGATGTTATGCAATGTCTAAAATCACAAGCCGTAACATGAAGAAAGACCTTTTTATTAACACCCATTTCAGTGGAATCAACCCAACTCTGTGGTAATATCTCCTTCAGAATGCAACTGACTTTTCTCGTTAGGATCTCATGCGTGTCTCTATGCATTTTAGCATGTGTCTGAAAAGGACAATGCAATGAGCTTTGAGCGAATGGTTTATTTATTGCTGTGAAATGTGTGTACTCATACTGAG
Source organism: Pseudochaenichthys georgianus (assembly GCF_902827115.2). Classification (NCBI taxonomy): domain Eukaryota; kingdom Metazoa; phylum Chordata; class Actinopteri; order Perciformes; family Channichthyidae; genus Pseudochaenichthys; species Pseudochaenichthys georgianus. The sequence goes on from NC_047510.2 coordinate 26,507,311, forward strand.
GGGTTGCAAAAAGAAATATCAACATAACTTCCAGACACCACAAACAAGCCCTTTAAAGGTAAACACAGTATTGTGCCCTAATATATGTTTTAGTGTGTCTGCATATGTGATGCCATTACATTAGATGTAGTTCCGTTATAGATTGCATGAAACCGGTTCAGGGCTGTTGAGTTCCATTTGTTGGGGTATAATCAGTATAACTCAGTATAATCTATTACACATGAGCTTGTTTGAAACCAATACTACCTTTCATCCTCAAAACCATTTAAAACAAGAAAAAACGTCTCGTCTTGTTTATCATTTCAGTCTTAACTTAATACCCGGTAGGAAAGCACGTCTTAATTGTGTAACCACCGGTGATGTCACAGTGTACTGACACCCTGGAGTACACCTTTACATCACTGCCACAAGGTGAATTGCTAAACCAATATAGGTCAGCAAAAACAGATTATTTGTTTGTTGGTTTTCCTCATCAGAAGAGTAGTAAATCCAGAGTGCTGTGTTGTTGACTTAAAGGTAGTGCATATGACATTTAGAGCATATTTTATGAATGAGTAATTGCCTCCACACGGCTTTCAACATGCGCACAATGGCAACAGTGCTGACAGAGGTAACAATGGCAATCGATGATGGCTTATGACGGCGTAATCAGCATTAACCATCGCATGAGCCAGTGCAGAGGGGCGGACATTAGCTAGCCATTGGGAAACACACCATCAGGGACTCACATGCACTAACATACATGCATGGCCAACCCAGCTATAATTATTACAAATAACGGAGAAACTCTGATTGAAACACACACAAATGGAGAGTGACCTGTTTGGATGCCATATACAACGATATATTCACATAGCAAATGCATGTTTGCTGCTATATTAATGCTCTGAATTATGTATGTATAAAACCCCTAGTTACCCCCCCTTAGTTGCTTTTTTAGATTAACACTCTTCTTCCCTTTAGAGAATAGCAAACAAGTAAATACTTCTCTCTTCATTCGAAAAGCCAGCTTTCAGTGCATGCTCTACATGCTAACTAATGAATGCTGAAGGGTTTTATTTATTTATTCATTCTCCAGATGTGACCTGACCCTTGTGAATATGATTAAGTGCATATTGCAGTGTGCATTTCCGTTAAGCCTATAATGTGTACCATTGAGCAGTAGATCATATGCTTTTCAACAGCTGGACTTCAGCTTGATACATTTTTATTAAAATCTCTCTCCCATATGATGTTTTCAGTATGAGAGTTACTTATTAGCTTTATTATGAGTAGGGTTTATTTGAAACACTACCTAGTTGGTGAACTCAATTGCTTTGTACACAAAATCACCGAGACTGACTGAATTACTTTTCCATTACCTACATTAAATGGGGTGAATATAATTACTTTACAAACTCAAAAGCTTTCAGTGCTCATGCATTTTCCCTTGAGACAACTGCATTCTATTTAAAGCCAAGTAAGGTACTGATTGTATGACACAGTCACATTGCAGTGTCAATTGTAGAAAAAGGAGCAAGAAGCCTGTAAATGAGAATGAATGTTTTGAATGTATTGTCAGTGCATTGCTCTGTTTCAAGCAGACAGAGAATGCTTTGTTGAGGCAGTGTGTGCTACCTGGGTTTGATCAAATATTTAAGATCTTTCACCTCACTCATCCTTTCTCCAGCACAGGCAGGAAATCAAATATTGAATGTCTGTGTCTTAATAAATAACTTCACCATGCTGCACAGTGCACACAGAGACACGTGTGGAGCAAGCATGCATGCAATTACACATGGACACGCAAAACACAAAAAGGATCACAGAAGACGACACTAAATACTTTTGAAATGCACACTGTCCTTTCTCAAGATCCTTAGGCCAATTATTTGACTGTGGATAATTATATCAAGAAGAGGTTTAAACTAAAGTCATGCTGCCTAGTTATGCCTTTCCTCCCAAGCACTGCAGTAAACATGAAGCCTACAGCGATTAGAACATCAGGGGGATACAACACTCTTCTCCTTCTTTTTGATATATGCTGACATGTTGTATGTGCAAGTGTGTGTGTGTGTGTGTGTGTGTGTGTGTGTGTGTGTGTGTGTGTGTGTGTGTGTGTGTGTGTGTGTGTGTGTGTGTGTGTGTGTGTGTGTGTGTGTGTGTGTGTGTGTGTGTGTGTGTGTGTGTGTGTGTGTGTGTGTGTGTGTGTGTGTGTGTGTGTGTGTAAAAGATAGGGGGTACATTGCATATGCAGTGGAAGCACTGGTTTGATGCACTCTGGGCATTAAAAGAACATGTGACATGACAACAACTGACTGTTTCTGGACACAAGACAGGAAAGATTAGACCGTTTTGAAGTACATTTTACACAGTGATGCGATTACTGCGGACATTTGAACTCTGAACCACTCTGCTTTCCCCGGGTTCAGCTGTTCGTTTGTAGTTCTGAGGTGTTGGACATTTGAATCACTTGTCCACTATGTGAACCTCCCTGAGAATGTTATGATATTTTCAGTGACTTTTTGTGAGATGTGACATTTATACTTTATAGAGCATTTTTGTTCCCCTGATAATATATCAGGTTCTCCCTAACCACATTAGTTTCTACAGCGTGCGTGCATCTTTCATCAATACAGCTTCCTGGTGTATGCTATGCTAAGAGGCAGCTCAACAAACTAGCTAACGGTCAATATCCTAAGGTGAGGGAAAACCCAAAATAAGGTCAGCTGTGAAAACTCTTCCAAACGAAAAAGCCCTGTTGACTAAGAAGAAAAGGCCAAGAGGGGGTGATAAAAAAAAACCTTCTTTCCACTAGACTGTATCAGGAAGTAAAAACCTCCGAAATAATAATACCACTGTCTGTGTCTTTTAATATGCCTTAACCACAGCTCTGAGGGCTTTTTAGGTCTGTGGTATTCAGAGTTGTTTTCGTTAGCTTGGCTGCTAGTTAGCTATATATTTATCTTCCTGTTCATATGAAAATCAACGGACAGAAAATATGATACCTTGACAAAAGCATTGTGTCCAGTGTTGTTGGTAGCTCTTAGCAAAAAAGAAAGTTTGACAGCAGCACCAACAATAATATCAAACGCTAAGGGGGAGGGAAGATATCTGTTTCCGCTGTTATATTTAAGAAAGTACTGTTCTTTCTGCAACTAAGATCTCCTGTAAATCATTGAATGTTCCCCTTCTCTCCTTTTCCTCACATCTCTGTTCATCTTCATTGAAGTCAAGGCTCTCATGGTGTCTCTTATATGCTCTCAGCACAGATTCAAGTGTCACTCAGTCTGCCTCTCTTCACTCTCCCAGTCATTTTTCCATAACCGCTGCCCTCCATCCTCTCTCATTCTGTCTCTCCAGTCATCCGTGCCTTTCTCCCTCATTTTTCTCAATCTGTGCTCACCCCTCCGTTCACCTCTTTCCCCCCACTCACTATCCCCGTCTGCCCACTTTCTGTCCTCATTATCCTCACCTGATAACAAGCGGTGTAGTGCAATGCCCCGCTTCGCTGGCTCCCCTCCCGCTGCACACGAATAATCTGCATGGTGTAGGGAGGAAACCAGGAGGCAAGAACAATATCCTTGCACAGAGTAAAAACACACAAGTCCACACACACACACACACACACACACACACACACACACACACGCACGCACACACACACGCACACGCATGCGCACACACACACGCGCACACACATAAGACTGAAGAGTGTTTGATTTATCTATTTTTACCATGAGTCATCACTCTGGTGAGTGGCTACACCCCACTATAATATAGTAATGAAATGTAAGGCTGTCTTTCACTTGCTTCACTTTCAATAGGAGTGCTGAAGCAGCAATACATGGATATGAATAATGCCATAATTCATGCCCAGAACATTTATTTTTTTGGCTTGCTAGCTCATGCTCTAGAATTCTGTGAAATATTTGGCATAGAGCAAGCCTGCCATTGATACACTTATGTTTAAATACTTTATAAAGATGCAAGAGTGATTTGACACGTGGTAGTAGCAAAAATATGTTGTTGAAATGCTTAAATTCTGGATTACAATATTGCACAAAGGTTTTCATTATTTAAAGAATGAAGGGAAAACATTTTAATTTCTTATTACCGTCTGAACTTTAGAGAATGATTCAGAAACATGTGAGCCAGACTGTAAATCAATACAATATCTGAGCTACACGGAAACATAACAGTGTGTTTTACTCTCCTATGAAAAAAGTAAGTGGAAACACTTGAAGCAGAAATGATACCAATGATTAATTATAGTATCTTCGAGTCTGTTCTCTACTAACTCACCATTATTTTATAGTCCTTAAATCAAAGTGATTCACGAATGTCTCATAAACGATTCATTAATGTCAGTTATTCCATTGTAGATTGGGAGAGTACCAAAACACAGCAGGTTCCTGGCAGATTTTCTAGCAATTCATTTCAATTGCTATAAAAATGAACACTAACCAATGCATATATATCTATCGGTGAGTCAACTTTAAGGATGCTCACACCGGAAGAAACAAGTCATGGTGCCACAAAAACAGACTGCTTGCCAGCAGGGGATGCTATGGCTGAATGAAATTTGGCAGGGTAGCTTCTCTTGAAAGTCTCACCTGTTTGAAAATATCTGTAACTGTGGACATCTAACCCTTACACAGGTACCTGCTAACAATACAACCCAGTCTCACGGCATTTCGTGTTCACCAACACGATTTTTAATCTATTGATTCGTGTTCACCATCACGATTTGCCCCTTTTTTTCGTGTTGTACAGCACGATTTTAAAAGCAATGTATTTCTACTGGTAACGTGTTTCGTGCTTGCAGGCTGCAGCACGTCTTTTTCTCCGGTCGGGTCGTGGAAGACCGGAAGCTGTGTGGTTCATAAAAACATGTTCTTACTCAATATCAAGCCACAATTATTGCTTTTATTTTAAATCGTATCATTTCGGACTTTTGTTGCCATCTGTGAGGAAAATAAATGGGGCTCAGAGCCTCAGGATACTGAAATCTGTATTTTTAAATATTTTTTTCCTTCTAATTTGTTATTCTTTTCAAAATAACACACTGTTATTAACTCACCAATAACACACAATTATCCTTGCTTTTATTTATTGGTTTAATTCCATAATCTCGGGCTTTTTTGGTGTCCGTCAGGAACTGAATTTCAAAATAAAAATAACCGGAAACAGACGTAGGCCTATAAGGGACATTTCGAGCATCATTGCGATTGTCAACATTTCTGAGTTTAGGATGGCCGAAGATACTACACTACCCATAATCCCCAGCTATCGTTTAGGACTACAGTTCCCGTAAGGTTACGCAGAGCGTCAAACAGCTGTGTGAAATGGAACGAAACCACGCCAGACTATCCAAAACTGGAATCGAACACCCCTCCAGAACTACACATACATGCTGGCTATTGTGTTTCGCAAAATGTTCTATGGGACGTCTCTACTGAACGTTTTCGTTTTTCCCACAATTAGAAGCATGCCATTATTAAACACATTGGTGTTATCAAATGTAAAACATATAATTAATAAATGGGTGAAAATCACTTGTGTCCATAATGCGCAGCATTATATTAATGCCGTATACCCACATGACAGCTCATTGCTACTTTGTAATTCTACTCCACTACAATTCATTTATTTTCCTCACAGACGGCAACAAAAGTCCAAAATTATACGATTTAAAATAAAAGCAATAACTGTGGCTTGATATTGAGTAAGAACATGTTTTTATGAACCACACAGCTTCCGGTCTTCCACGACCCAACCGGAGAAAAAGACGTGCTGCAGCCTGCAGGCACAAAACACATTAGGCTTGTTTGAGACAAGCAAGACCTGCGCAGACCTGCGCAGTTGCGATCAACGTCTTGCTAGTGCGTTGCATGATGGTTAGTCATTTTGTCCGACTTGCTCTGGAGGCTCGCCCACATGAGACTTTGAAATCTCGCGGGACAAAGACGCCCGCAGCCTTGAGAGCGAGGGAGGCGAGTTGGCGCAGTTGCTCTCCACGAGCTGCGGAAGCGAAATGCTTGATGGGATACGGCTCGCTGGTATCTCGAGCTGAGCGCTCATTGGTGGTTTATACCACGTGCTGCTGATGAAACTCTCCAATTGGCTGGCAAAAGTTTGTTGTTGTTTTGTGTCAGTTTTACGTCGCCACATCCATTCCCATTTTTCATAATTGTTCCACAATGTTTATCATCATGAAATTAATATCTATATATTTTATACAATAGGCTACTGCTTACCGTTTTCATACTTTATATATCTTAGCATATTCATACACACTGTTCATACTGCTCACAGGCTGATATCTAGTGTATTCATACCCCACTGTTTATTCATCATTTAATTCATTCTATATGTTATTCTGTAGATTGTGTACATTACTTTCCACTTCACTGCTTGTTGCACCTGGTTAGAAGCTAAACTGCATTTCGTTGTCTCAGTACCTGTAATATGTGCAATAACAATAACGTTTCTCTTTTAGTTAAACCAAATCATTAAAATAAAATGTATTGTAATGTAATGATTTGGTTTAACCTTATTTATTGAATACATCATTTAAAATGGCAAGATTAAATCAAATTACATCCATGTTGTACACATCATAAAGCTTAAAGTGGCAGCTAAAGAATTAACACAGCAGCAGGTCTGTTCAATTCATGCTCATTAAGCTTCATGTGTGCGGATCTGAAGGGACTGATCATTTGTAGCCTGTCCACCGCAGTTTTGCAAACATTAAGAGGGAGGAGCATTTCTATTGCATCCACTTCATCTGCAACTAAAAACGCCAACGCAATTTCCGCCATTGCAAACCCAGCCAGTCAAGCCGACTCCGAGTCCGAGCTGTCCGACTTAAGACGAGCTTTTTAACACCTCTCCCGGCTGCGATCGGCTACTCTCGTCTACTTTCGAGGCGAGCCGCAATGTGTCTCAAACAAGCCTAGTACCAGTAGAAATACATTGCTTTTAAAATCGTGCTGTGCAACACGAAAAAAAAAGGGGCAAATCGTGTCAATACGAATCAATAGATTAAAAATCGTGTTGGTGAACACGAAATGCCGTGAGACTGGGTTGAACAATACGGATGGTATTTTCTGCTTCCCAGTGTTTTGAATTGATATGCCCCAGAAAAAGCAGAAATATAAGATGATTTTTGTGATGAAAAAAGATTCTTAGAGATCTGAAGTTGAACTTAAAAGAAAAAAAGAATGAAGCCTACATTACATTGTATGAGCAAAATCAATAATTCAGTGAATCAAATACTTATCCCAAAATAGCCTATTCAAAATCATCATATTTTGACAGTTATTGCCAGCCTGAAAATCAGTTTTGGCTCTTTGAGGAAAAGCGTTGTGCTACGAGTTGAAAACATTTATTTAATTTTGTATTTATTACTTTATATCGGAGCACAAACACATGCCAGTTTGTCATACAACACGGTGATGTGTTGTCAGAACATTGTTGACATAAATGAAACAATAAAACTGGTAGCGTTTATCTGATGAAAGGCTGGAGGAGGCTCTCACCAGCGCCTTTCTTCCCTAAAAGAGGTGCTTTGTGGCCGCAGGCCCCTAGTCTCTAGAAACAGGAGGCCTGTAACTACAGTTCAATGAAGAAAATGTCATTTTTAATGGTCTCAACATAACTTTCATGCTGGTACCTTGAAGTTTATATGCCCCGGAAAAAGAAGGCAATAGGCAATGGAGATGAAAAAAAAAGACAAATAAATCATTACTCTGGCTTTATTTATTACTAATGATCCTGCTGCCTTCCAAATATATATACATTGATAAAAGAAACAGTGAGTATATGACACTTGAACTCATCAAGCCTCATTGACAGACCATTATTGTTCATTTATGACCACATGTAGACAGTTTTTGTCTTATTTTGGCATTAAAGGTCTCCTATTATACTGTTTTTCATCAATATATTATAAGTCTCAGATATATACAAAACGTGTCTCTGAAGTGTTTTGCTTGAAATACCAAACAGATCAGCCCTGTTTCCAAAGTGCAGTCTCTGTCAGTTACTTTAGATGAAAATAAGGAGCCACTCCCCACGCCCCTCTGAGAGATATTTGAAAGAACACAATGGTGCTCCAGGAGGAGATTCAGGTGATAAGGTGTGTGGGGGGGGGGGGGTACCTTGGTTGGTGATTGGCTAATGGTTACGAGAGCCAAACATTTTTTATTACATCATAAAGTAGCCAAAATCTGATCAGCTCATTTTCAGACAGGTTTTTATTAGGGCTGTCAAGTTAACACGTTAATAACGCGTTAACACAAAAATAAATTAACGCCACTAATTATTTTAACGCGATTAACGCATGTATTTTTTGTCCTCGGCCGCCCCATAGTTTCAGAGCGCATCGAGTTTAAAATACCATCTACAAGCTGATGCTGACAGCCCCGCTCCTGCCGCCCGCTTGTGGTAGACCACACTTCCACGCTCACCGGCAGGCACCGTCTGGCCATCGGGAGGACCGAGAGGGTGTGTGTATGTGTGGTGTGAGCGAGCGAGAGAGAGAGAACGCGCACACCTTACGTGTATTGTTGTTGTTAGCATCTGGTGCTAGCTAGCTGCGCTAACGGATATAAGGAGCTGTTTCAATGAAAACAGAGGAGCGACATTTCGCCGAGCACTTGACTTTATGCAGGAAGCCAGACAGTGGAACATTGTACGAAAAGTCAGCACACTCAGCACGGATGGTGCACGCAACATGATTGCAGCGTCCAGGCAGCACCCGTTCGAGCATAATTATGCCTTGAGTTGCACATAGCTCCAACGATCCAACACACACACACACACACACACACACACACACACACACACACACACACACACACACACACACACACACACACACACACACACACACACACACACACACACACACACACACACACACACACACACACACACACACACACACACACACACACACACACTTTGTATTGTATTATTGTATTGTATGAGAGAGGTTCCAGGTTGAATTGATGCGAATATTTGTAATGTTCAGAGGTTGTTATGTTTAATATTCATGAGAATATTTGTCATTGTTCTAATTATAATAAACAAACATTTGCATAAAGCATATTTGTCCACTCATATGTTGATAAGAGTATTAAAAACTTGAAAAATATCCCTCTAAGGAACATTTAGAACAAACAAAAAATGTGCGATTAATTTGCGATTAATCGCAATTAAATATTTTAATTGACTGACAGCCCTAGTTTTTATATAAATGGATCAGGAACAAAAAGTGAGCAAATCTTTTTTCCTGAAACGTTCAGAATCTCTTTACACAGAGGGGACACATGTTGATGTATAAAAGACATGAACAAGTGGATTTTGTATAATAGGTGACCTTTAAGTAAACGACACTATTGTTTATGTCAATGTTGACCAACCACATGTTGAGCTAATAATAAGGCAAGGCAAGGCAAGTTTATTTATATAGCACCTTTCAACACAAGGCAATTCAAAGTGCTTTACAAAAAACGAAAGACATTAAGAAAATGGCATTTAAAATCAGTCTTTAAAAAGAAAAGATAATAAAATAAACATTAAAAGAAAAAATACATGGATAAAAGTTACAGTGCAGTTTAAGATGTGAATAGTTCAATTAAAAGCAGCGGCAAAAAGAAAAGTCTTTAGTCTGGATTTAAAAGTAGTTAGAGGTGCAGCGGACCTGCAGTTTTCAGGGAGTTTGTTTCAGATATTTGGAGCATAACTGAACGCTGCTTCTCCATGTTTAGTTCTGACTCTGGGGACAGAAAGCTGACCAGTCCCTGAAGACCTGAGAAATCTGGATGGTTCATAATTTAGCAGTAGGTCAGAAATGTATTTTGGGCCCAAACCATTCAAAGCTTTATAAACCAGCAGCAGTATTTTGAAATCTATTCTTTGACACACAGGAAGCCAGTGTAAAGACTTCAGAACAGGAGTGATGTGATCCACTTTCTTAGTGTCAGTGAGGACTCGAGCAGCGGCGTTCTGAATCAGCTGTAGCTTTCTAATATATGTTTTAGTGAGACCTGTGAAGACACCATTGCAGTACTCCAGTCTACTGAAGATAAAAGCATGGACAAGTTTTTCCAAATCCTGCTGTGACATTAGTCTTTTAATCCTAGATATATTCTTTAGGTGATAGTAGGCTGATTTAGTAACTGTTTTAATGTGACTGTTGAAACTCAGGTCAGAGTCCATGACTACACCTAGATTTCTGGCTTTATCTATTGTTTTTGAACATTGCAGACTGAAGCTCAGCGCTAACTTTTATACGTTCTGCCTTGGCTCCAAAAACCATTACCTCAGTTTTATCTTTGTTTAATTGGAGAAAGTTATATCCAGTCATTGATTTGTTCAATGCACTTACTCAGTGTTTGAATTGGAGCGTAGTCTCCTGGTGAAATTGTTACGTACATTTGTGTGTCATCCGCATAGCTATGGTAACTTATTTTGTTGTTTTTCATTATCTGAGCCAGTGGTAGCATGTAGATGTTAAAGAGAAGAGGCCCCAAGATGGAGCCTTGAGGTACCCCACATGTCATATTTGTCAACTCAGATGTGTATTTACCTATAGAAACAAAGTTGTTTCTGTCCTTTAAGTAGGATTCAAACCAATTTAGAACTGTTTTCGAAAGTCCCAACCAGTTTTCTAGTCAGTTGAGTAATATGTTGTGGTCAACAGTGTCAAACGCAGCACTGAGATCCAGTGGCGGCGCCAGAGATTTTCTCTAGGGGGTGCTGTGGGGTAGCTTGACGTTTCATAGAGGGTGCTCAAACATTAAGGGTTTCCCATTAATGCACCAGCGCTACAGTTGAATTTTCTACTGCAACACTCCCCACACAATGTACCCGCGACTGTTACAATGAAGGCTCGATAATCAGCTCACGGCATATAGGTGTAAGCAGGGGTAAAGTGCTATTTTTACAAGTGGGGGGTGGACCTCACCTCCTCTAGGAGGGACCTCACCTCCTCTAGTGGGGTCTGAGGGCATGCTTCCCCGGGAAGATCTTTTTTAAATATTGAAGTTAAAAGCATCAATCTGGTCCACTTTGAGAGCAACATTAAGAGATATATGGATACATCTCTCAACAACACCCATATGAAACAGAACTGTAAACAGATTTTCTATTTCTTTATAGATATTTTACAAATCACTCCCCTTTTAAAACAAACCGTTTGAGACCCAATGAGTTAACTTTAGTCTAGTTATCTATCTAAACACTGAGAGTCCTTTACTTCACCTGAGCTGAGGTTATCTGAGACTCTCCGTCTGACAGGAGAGAGTTCTCCCTCCACCTTGTTATTGAAAAAGCTCCTTATACCCGTTAGCTTGGCTAGCTCGCACCAGATGCTAACCACAACGATCTCCAGTAGATACCCACCGGTGCACGAGCTCTCGCTCGCGAACGCACACAAAATGGCTCGTGCCACACACACACAGAGCAGAGCTTGAATGAAACACAGAGACCCAAAAGTAAGCTACTTGTACTCACGAGGCTATGCTATTATGTGCAGAATCCCTCTCGCTTTCAGGTGGTTTTGATTGACACGTGGACGTTTAAGGACTAAAAAACGATACATTGTTCACTTTGCTGTTAGCAAATAATTTGGCGCTCTAGCTAACTGGAAGTCAATCAAGTGTCACAAAGTAATTTAGCCTATGGGTAGGTCAACAATCGAATGGTTGCTGGCCATTGGCCTAATCATATCACCTGTGTTGGCTTTATGGTTTTGGTCAAAAATGTGTTTGTTTCACATTTGCATTGATGTAATTAATAATATTTCTAATTTAATTTAATAAAAATAATAATAATCTTCGGGAAAAAAACACATTTCTTGGGGGTGCTTAGGGGGTGCTTTGGCAATCCTGGGGGGGGCTTCAGCTAGCTCCCCCCTGGCGCCGCCCCTGCTGAGATCTTATAATACTAACACTGAAGTTCTGCCACTGTCTGTGTTTAAGTGGATGTCATTGAAGACTTTTACAAGAGCAGTCTCAGTGCTGTGGTTTGGACGAAAGCCTGACTGGAACACATCGAAACAACTATTTAAATGCAAGAAATTACTCAACTGTTGAAAAACAACTTTTTCAATGATTTTACCTAGACATGGCAGGTTTGATATGGGCCTGTAATTGTTCATTACTGAAGCATCTAGATTATTCTTTTTTAAGAGCGGTTTAATGATTGCAGTTTTCAGGGCCTGTGGAAAAATACCTGAGTGAAGAGATTTGTTTACTATATGAAGTAGATCTGAGGCCATGCAATGAAAAACATCTTTGAAAAATCCTGTTGGAATAATATCAAGGCAGCAGGAGGAGGATTTCAGAAGTTGAATAATGTCTTCGAGGTTTTTATCATTAATCTGATGGAATTGTGTCATGGTGTTTGAATTGATATTAAGTGGACACAGAGACAACACATTTGCTGTTCCTGATGTAGAGGCACTGACTGCTTGTCTGATTTTCTGAATTTTGTCAGTGAAAAAGGAGGCAAAATCATTGCATGCCCTGGTGGATAGAAATTCAGAGGCTACTGACACTGGGGGGTTAGTTAGTCTGTCGACGGTAGCAAACAAGGCACGTGCATTGTTTTTGTTTTTTGTAATGATGTCAGAGAAGAAAGAATGTCGTGCGTTTTTCTCTTTTTTCTCGTTTTTCTCTCTCTTTATATATTTCAAAGTGAACCTGGAGATTTGTTTTTCGCCACCTACGTTCAGCTTTTCGACACTCTTTTTTCTGCTCTCACGGTCATGGCCTTTCTCCATGGAGATATCAATTCAATTCAAAACCTTTATTTATCCAGGTAAAATCCCATTGAGATCAATGATCTCTTTTTCAAGGGAGACCTGCAGCAGTAGGTTACAGAAGAAGACATAAAAACATAAACAACAGAACAACAAAAGGACATCATACAGCAAAATGTACAGGGATTACAATTTACATATTTAACCACATGTACAGGTACCAACAACATCTGATTTTGTAGCATCCAACCGAGTTTTAAAAACATGTAGTTGTACTAGCTTGGTAATTTTCCATTCTTTTTGCAGACTGTTCCATGTTAGTGGAGCTGCACATCTAAAAGCTTTCTTCCCTAAGACAGTCCTAGCACTTGGCATATTTTCTTCCCAGTCACTTCCTTTACCTTAGTTGGAGCAATGGCATCTATAACATTTTACATTTTTGAATTAAAATGATCTACTAGCTCATTTACTGAGATGTTAGCAGGGGCAAGTGTGGAAGAATTAATTCTGAGTAAACATTTCCCTAGTATTTTCAGTTAAATATCGCTTTGTGGTTATCTATTTTTGAACATTTTTGTGAACAGAAATAGAGCTCTCAAAGAACACACAGGAATGGTCAGAGAGCGCAACATCAGTCACCACAACTTTAGAGATATTCAGACCCTTTGAGATAATTAAGTCCAGAGTGTGCCCCTTATTGTGCCAGTGGGCGACCATTCTGACTACACCGTATACTGCATGTTCATTCGAATGAATCATCATCGGTAAAGCCTTTAGCAGTATGTGGTGTGAAGAGGTTCAGGCTTTACACTGCCAAGTCAGTTCAGGCCCACTTGACACAAAACATCCACTTTGCTTAAGTGGTATTGGGCTGACTTTGACCTTTGACCTCCCTATGGAAGGGGAGCAATAAACAATTGTTCCCAACATGAATCAAACCGACACTGGGAAACAAATAGTAAAGGCTGAGATCTGGTCAGAGCAACAACGCAAGAGCGTTGAAGTCCTACATGTTTTTATGGATTCCTGACATCAAGTTCTATCTGCATATTCATCGTGTATCTTTATACGCTTATAGACAAAGGGAGATAGCGATGGACCGAGTGAGTGAGCAGAATGATTTGACCTAAAGCAGAAAGGGAAATGAAAGAGAGAGGTGCCAACGCAATGTTTCAGTGATGAGTCAAGAGATAGAGCCCAAAAGCAAAGCAAGAGTATATCTAAGTGTGCAGAAAAGATCAGACAGGGGAGGCAGGGAGCAGAGGAGAAGAACAAAGCAAAGAGAATGAGGGAGCAGCAGTGATAAGAAGATGAGGAGCGAAGAGGGGGCGGCTCCTCTGGGGTGTAATTAAGGCTCCGGATTCTGTTCGCCATTGACCGCTAGAACTTAAGAAAGATGAGGAGAGAGATATAAGTGAAGAAGCAACATGCGTCGATAGAACACAAGGGAAGGCCCTAAGGCTAAGAGCACTGAAGGTAAACAAAGAAAAAAGGGCGCATGTGAAAGAGGATGACTTGGAATAAAAGAGAATATTAACAGCGGGAAAAAGTAACGTGGGAATGAGTTTAAAAGATCCCAGATAATAGTATAAGAACAGAAGAGCTGTGGGAAATTAATCAAACTCAAGGAGGGGAAAACTAACTATAGGTTACTTACGTAACCCCAGGCCTCAGAGTAACATGAAGTGAGATGTCTCACTATGGGATGCGCCTCATCGCGGAGCAAACAGAAGCATCAATCTCATTACGCCAATCCTGATTGGCTGGTGATCTTGACGTCAACGTCAGGGGAAATCACCCCCTATAAGTAGCCTGTACCACGACGCATGCGTCATTCAAAATAAGCACCTCTTCTCGCTTCACCATAGCAAGGAGGGCCGTCTGGTGAGACATCTCACTTCATGTTACTCTGAGAACTGGGGTTATGTAAGTAACCTATAGTTCTCATTCATAACACTCCGTTCGATGTCTCACTATGGGAAATTGTAGCTCCCGTATTGCCAGACGAGCTTATCTCGAAAATCACCAAACCAACCAGAACTCAACAGGTAGAGCTCTGACTCAACCAGGTGCCCAGCACTGCTTGAATCACACCGGGAGCAGAACGCCCAGCCTGTTAAGAGGCGGACAAAAGTGAGCGGCGAGGAACAGCTCGCCGCTGCACCGATGTCTTGGATGGGAGACATCCTGGACAGAGCCCAGGATGCAGCCAGACCTTGAGTCGAAAGAGCTCGCGGACCCGAGGGTGCCTGCGAACTCTGACTCGTATGGGCCCCAAAGCAATTGCTTCCACAAGACAGTGGGAGAGCCGTTGCTTAGTAACAGGCTTGCCCTTATAAGGGTTAGCCCAGGACACCAGGAGTTGGTCATTATGACAAGCACCCCTGATCTGTCCATACAGGTGCGTAAGCACGAACTGGACACAGCAAATCCAGCTGCTGTTCCCCGGAGGGACCCAGCGGCGGAGGAAATGCCTCAATGTCCATTGGGGTACATGACCCAACCCCCTTGAGTATAAGGACAGGGTTGGGCTTCAACAACACTCTCGTTTGCCCTGGGGTGAACCAAAAAATATGTACAGATAGTGCATGAAAACATTACTGGCTCGCCTGGCGGAAGCCAGGACCAGTAACAGCACTATATTAGAGAGACCTGGTGTAGGAATCTCTCGCACTCTGAATAGTGTTTATCACCCTATGAGGGAGTCTCACTGTATTCAGGTTGTACCACTCACGGGCCAGGCCCATAAGGCCAAGCGCTCTGGGTGTGGGTGAGAAATCGCCCCCCCCCCCCCGCCTGGGACAGTATGTCCCTGCGTAGTGGGAGCTGCCATGGCTGCCCGCACAGCAGCTGATAAATCTCCGCCAGCCAGTACATAGCGGGCCAGTGCGGAGCTATCAGAATAAGTGTGTGGCGTTGTTCCCTCACTCTGGCCAGAGTTTGGGGAATCAGAGCCAGGGGTGGGAACGCGTACAGAAGGCCCGAAGGCCAAACGTGTGCGAGTACGTCCACGCCTAACGGTGCGTTTAAGTCGCGCATCGAAAAGAACAGCTGACATTGAGCATTTTCTTTTGATGCGAACAGGTCCACCGTGGCTCTACCATAACGCACCCACAGCTGGCTCACAATCCTTGGATGTAGAGTCCAGTCTGCATAAAGTGGTGTACCTCTGGACAGCAGATCTGCCCCGAGGTTCGACACACCCGGTACGTGCGTCGCTCTCAGAGAGAGGAGACGCCCGCTGCTCCATAAGATCAGTTTGCGTGCCAGCATGTGTAACTGGAGAGAACGCAAACCCCCTTGGCGGTTTATATACGATATTGTAGTCGTGTTGTCTGTCCTCACGAGGACATGATGTCCTCTGAGAAAAGGCAGAAAGCGTTTTAGGGTGAGGAACACCGCTAAAAGCTCTAGGTAATTTATGTGTGCCCGCTGGAGGTCTCTGCTCCAGAGATCCCTCACCGGGCGGCCTTCATAAATACCTCCCCAACCTGTCAGAAATGCGTCCGTGGTGACCACCTTCCGTGAAAGGACAGCACCCATAGGCACGCCCCGTACTAGAAAAGTCGGGTGCAGCCAGTGGCGCAGTGCCGTTACGCATTTCACAGTAACCATTACTCTCCGCGCGCCATGACGCGCAGGGTTTAGTTTTTTACCCAGCGCTGAAACTCCCTCATGTGTAAGCGTCCTAGTCGTACGACCAGGATGGCTGACGCCATGAGCCCCGTTAACCGCAGGCATGTTCTGAAGAGAACATGTTTGCGCAGCTGGAAAGCTTTCACTCTTTCCGCTGACAAGCGAGCTGAAAAGGGCACCGAGTTCAGGCGTAACCCCAGGAAGAGTATAGTCTGCGCGGGGCACAACATGCTCTTCTCTGTATTTATTATGAACCCCAGGTTGAGCAGGTGCTTTACGAGGACATTTGTCTGCGTAACAGCCTCCTGCTCCGACTGTGCGAGAAGCAGCCAGTCGTCCAGGTAGGTCGCCAGGCGAATACCCTGTTGTCTTAACGGGGCTATCGCGGCTTCCGTACATCGTACAAACACTCTTGGACTGAGAGACAGGCCGAAGGGAAGTACTCTGTATTCGTAACAGATCCCCTGAAATGCGAACCTCAGATATTTCCTGTGTGGATAATATACTGGGATGTTGAAATACGCATCTTTCAGGTCGACTGATGTAAACCAGTCATCTTGTCGCACGAGACGCAGCAGAGATGTGTGAGTGAGCATTCTGAATTTGTATCTTTTTAGATATCTGTTCAGAACCCTCAAATCCAGTATTGGCCGAATTCCGTTCCCTCCCCGTTTGGGAACGAGGAAATACTTGGAATAAAAGCCACTCTGACTCTGCTCGGCAGGTACAATAGATATAGCCCTCTTTTCTAGAAGTGAGAGGATCTCTCTCTCTAGAATATGGGCTGACTCTCCTCAGGCTTGTGAATACAAAATGCCCGAGAAACAAGGGGGGGTGACAGCGAATTGGAGTCTGTAACCCCGTGTTACTGTCTTGAAAACCCAAGCAGATGTTGTGAGCATCTTCCACTGTGTGCTCCTTAGAGCCAGCGGAGATGTCACATCTCTTGCCCTCTGAGACTCTGTTTGTTGTGTCATGGGGCCCTTTAGTGTCTGAACACGGTGGTACCCCATTTCAACAATCCCCACCGTCACTGCGCATGCACGTGACAGTGGAGCCTTCACGACCCCAGCCGGCACGGCGCATGCGCGTGACGGTGGTGCCTTCACAGACCCGTTTATTATCCACCTTTTGAGAGAGGCCGTAGCTGCTCTCAGAAGGGGATTTATAGTTAACGGACTGTTTATTGTTTTTCTTTTCATTTTTTTGAGCTGCGCCCTTGGTCGAAGCCTGGATGCGTCAGCGGAAGATGGTTTATTTAAACAACAAAGATGTGACATGTGTTTTATGCGGACTTGAGGATGACGTTGAGGCATCTCTCGAGGCAGCGGGGACACGTTTAGAGCCGGGGAAAGAACTTCCAGCTCTGTCACAGAGGGGAAAAGGAGAGGCTGTCATGCCGCTCGCTTCTTCCTCCTCGACTGCTGGCCGAAATTCTGGGTTGGTTGCGCCTGGGCTGCAGCCGGAACCGGAGATTTTCTAGGCCAACTCGCCCTCGTCTCCTGCCTGGGCTGGGGACTCGGGGCGGGCTGCGACCTCTGCTGACCTGGTACTTTAAACCTAGCAGGGTTCGGAGCAGCTTGGGCGAAGGGCCGCTGTTGCGAAGGCAGCGGCTGGACCCTTCGAGGGAGACAGAGGTGGAGGGCCTCGTCTTCCTTCTTTTTCAACTCGCACCTCCTCTGCATGGAAGCGAGAGCGGAGCCGAAAATCACCTCGGGAACGATGGGCATATCTATCACATCTTCCTTTTCCCGGTCCGGGAGGTTGGTGAGGTTGAGCCATCTAGCTCTTTCCTGCACCACCATGATCCCCATCACTTTGCCCGTGGCCTGGACGGCGCAGCGTTGGACACAGAGACAAATGTCTGTGACCGCGGCTATCTCGTCCAGAGTGGCCGGTCCAGAATTGCTCGACAGATCCTCACAGAGCTCCGCTTGGTATGCGGTTAGCATCGAGGAAACGTTCAGAGCCCTGGCGGACAATGCTGCGGCTTTGTAGGACCGTTCAGTCATGGTCGACTGGAATCGGTCCGCCTTCGCTGGCAGTGTGGGGTTCCTGCTTGGTGACGGGCCCATCCTCGGTAGGAGGTGGGTTGCCACCAGCGGTTCCATAGGCGGTATGTGGAGCAGGCCGAGCCTCTCCATACCGTCACAGTCAAGGGAGGAGGCACCCTGGATTGGGGCCTTGTTGCTAAAGGGCCGGTCTCTCCACGAGACCGACACCTCATCCAACATCTCCGGGAAGACCGGAAGGAGTTGCCTCTTCGTCCTCGTTGTTTGGGAAAAATGTTTTCCCTCGTAACGGGACCTGGAGGTCTCCTTGGCCATTTCGGGCCACGGGATGTCTAGCCTGGACGCAGCGCGCTGAAACACGGCTTGCAGGTCCATGCTTAGACAGGGCGAAGCTGGTGTGCTATCGCCCGGGAGAGCAGCCATCGCTCCCGGGTTTGCAGCCTGAGCTGGTGACACGAAGATGTCGTCTTCTTGCTCGTCCGAATCAGACAGGAGGAACTCAGAGGCATCCTCTTCATCCTCCATGTAATCCAATTCTCGGACATCCTCCGCGGGTGAAACCATGGTGAGGTCCAGCCGGGAGCCCCAGCTTGGTATAGCGTGGGGCCGCGTTCCCGTGTCTTTTGCCGCCACCGGGTCCCGGCCTGATATGGCGCGGGAATCCGGTTCCGCGGCTGCCGCTGTTGATGAGCCCCAGACCGTAATGGTGAGGGATTCAGTCTCTGCGGCGGACGCCCCCGCGTCTTGATTGCCAGCCGGCCAATCAATGGACATGAGGGGATCCTGTCCCGACAGGCTAGCTTGTCGTGCTAACCGTCGGCGGAGGCTCTTCATGGTGAGGCGGGCACAATGCCCGCACGAGCCGGGGTTGTCAATAGCCTCCTGGGCGTGTTCCAGCCCGAGAAAGGACGAGCAGACCTGGTGTGAGTCTGTGCCTGATATCTTCAACCCGCAGCCGCAGAGTCGAGCCTCCGAGTCCCTGACTCCTCTGGTGTGAGGGAGA
This sequence comes from Pseudochaenichthys georgianus, assembly GCF_902827115.2. Classification (NCBI taxonomy): domain Eukaryota; kingdom Metazoa; phylum Chordata; class Actinopteri; order Perciformes; family Channichthyidae; genus Pseudochaenichthys; species Pseudochaenichthys georgianus. Next base: position 26,526,716 of record NC_047510.2, read on the forward strand.
GAGGCGTCCATCTCGTTCGCCGCGAGGCGTGGAGAGGACCCGCTCTTAACAGGTACGTCGAGAAAAAAGTGTTACCAATCTGTCTTTAATCCGGAGAAAAAAGGGCAGTGTGGGTCTTTTTTCTCAAAGAATATTACCTGGTGTGGTAATATTCTTTTAATCCTTTTCTCCTCCGTGAGAAGAGAAAAGAAAAAACGTCCTCGCTACCGTGGTGTCGGCAGTGAGGGAAAAACACAAGCTAGCAACGGGTGTGTTGCTAACTTGAAAGTCAAAATCTTACCTTAATTCCAGAGGAAGAACGGCGAGGTTGACTATAATACTAACTGGTGTGTTAGTACCATACTCTTCTGCAAGGCAGAATAGGGTAGCCGGCTAACGCCCGTCGACCGAAATTAGCTTTTGGTTCAGTCTGTGGACAGTTAAGCTAGCCCGGCTACTATTAGAGATGTGCTCTGAAGCGAGAAGAGGTGTTTGAATGACGCATGCGTCGTGGCGCAGGCTACTTATAGGGGGTGATTTCCCCTGACGTTGACGTCAAGATCACCAGCCAATCAGGATTGGCGTAATGAGATTGATGCTTCTGTTTGCTCCGCGATGAGGCACATCCCATAGTGAGACATCGAACGGAGTGTTATGAATGAGAACTAGAGAGAGGAAAGAAAGAGTTAAGGACAAGAAACAGGAAAGTGTGTGAGCATGAATGTTAGCGACAGACTTATTGCTCACCTCTTTTTTCAAAATACTTTTTATTTGTTGACTTAGTTTGTTAACAGATCAACATCCCCAGTGAACAGTACATTTCTTTACATAAAGTGTATGTAAATCACAACAAAGAAACTTAAAAAAACAACAAAAAAAGGAAAAAAATTGAAATAAAATATGTAAAACAGTAATACACTAGTATATAATTGAGTTATATTAAAGCTGATTACAGAGCTATGCTAAACAGAAGGGACTAAGATATGTTTGTGACTTCAATTCATACTTCGTTTTTATAACAATATATTCATACCTCTGGTCAACATTTTGTTCTTGTTTTAAGTTAAATGTTTCTACTTTGGGTGATGATAGAAAAAAACATCTTCAAAAGTCTTAGCCCTTACATTTAGATGTATATGGGCCACACATTGAGCCATCTGTCCACCATGTGAATCCCACTGAGGACGTGACAGTGTCTTTTGTCGGACAAATTGATTTAATATAGAGAGGCTTGACCTTTAGTTAACCGATATTTGCCTTGGCCGAAGACAGCCCTTGTAGACAGAGAGAGTGAGAGACAAGCAGACGTGGGCTTGTCTCTGCTCGTGGCACTTGCGCTATCATGAGGCTCCCGGACAGCTGTCTCTGTCATCCTGTCTTGTTGCCATCACTCATCCTGTACATCCGCACCCTTGATGTGGTAACAAATAATTTAATATTTGCACAGCTATTTTATACATCGGTTGAGATTGACTCTGAAAGAAATGTAGTTCCCGCGTTTTTATTTGTTTAAGTCTTTCATGTGGTGGTGTTGAAGAAGAAGCTTTGTACTTTTTTCTTCTAATTATTCTCAGCTTTACTACGGCTTTTTGTGTGTGTGTGAAATTAGTTGCTTTCATCTATTCCAAGGGATTGAGAGAATGATCTTAATCCATTTTTTGACAGGATATAACATAGGTTGAGAAGGGCTATACAACGCTCAATTTTTTTGAGTAAAGTGTGCCAAATCTGGAAATAAGGTTGAATCAATGGATATGGGATTTCAAGACCAGAAAATACTTCAATATTGAGCAGTGTGGCTTTTAACTTTATTAACGATGTGGAAAATTGAGCCAAGCTTTACGTCAGAGTCAGGTCTTCTTATTAGGTTCACGTGGTTTGTGAGATCTAAAGATGGTGACGCAGACACCCTAGGAAATATTATTCATGTGAACTTCAATATGTAACGTTTATGTGACGCAGGAAGCTGCTGATCTGCAAAGCACGTGGCAGTTTTACAAAATGGCATGCCTTTCAAACTGGAAGGTCTTCTAAAGAACTTCTCTCGGGATTCGATGGCTCCCACGGGATGGAGAAGTGAAATCCTGGACAAGATCTACGTTTAACTCGTGACAGCATTTTACACAACAACCTGACAGATTTAAATCGTATTATATGTTTCAAAGTCACATTTAGTTCCAAATGACTCATGCTTTTATCTAAATATTCCAGCTTTTATCTACTGCTATTAAAGAATTTAATATTATGTCTTGTTGTGGAGCACTTTAAATCAAACCCTCGAGACCATTACCGATGATGACAATTTAGCTCCTGTTCGGCAAGATCAATTGAAGCATGAAGATGATTTGAAAAAGTTACCGTAATTGGCGCTGACAGTGGTAGGATGACTGTGCGTTGGGTGCTGAATCCTCTCCAAAAGGAGATTTGGTGCTGCGAGCGGTTAGCTGCATAGGCCTGCCGCTGATGATGAGCTCCCTCGGGTGCGGTGGTGAGTCAGGTTTCCTGTCGCAATGCATTTGCTACAACACAGACATGCTCTAGGGAGTCCATGACTGATCTTAGTGGCTTGCAGAGCGCTGTTTGCGTGTATTTGTGTGAGTGCACACATGGCATGTGTCCTGCAAGACTACAAGAAAGACTTAAGAGCCCCTTGATGTCAAATAAGTTGACCCAGTAGGCACATGGCAGACATTCATCCTAAATGTAGTAAGCACGTAATGTGTGACTTTGAAAAAAACAGTATGACTGTGACAGTTTGCAAAGATTGACGAGACACACTGCCGTCCAATTGCCAAGGACATCACAGAGTTTGGATGGCTCATGTCTGACTGAAACGAACATAGTCACCAGAACGTCACTATTTGGTTTGTGAACTATGTTTTGAACCTGGCAGTGGCGGTTCTAGAACATTTTACATGGGGGGGCAAAGGGGGGGCATGAGGTCATGCCAGGGTGGCATGGGAGGGCGGACAGTACGTGGTATTTTATACTGTATATAACCTATGTATTGTTAATTCATGCCCTAACACAAGTGTTCTTAATGCACAAGAGAAATAAGGTGTTCAGACAAACAATCGGGTGCCATTTGAGTCCCCCAAGCTTACCTCAACAATTTTAAATGAAAGGAAACTACAAAATGTATTTTAAAGCAATGAATCAATGGAACAGGTTGTTTTGCATTACAATGTAAAATTAAATATATATTTTGTTTTTAAAAAATTGGTTGTCTTAGTATTAGACAGAAATATTTGCATGTCATCACTAAGCATTATTACATATTAATTTAATATTAAACAAATCAAAATGGCCAATTATCCCAAAATGTTGCTGCTAATATAATCATACAGTATGCTTGTCAACTTTAACTGATCAAAAGGAAATTCTGAAAAAATACTTGAATTATCTATGAAATTGCAATATTGTCCCTCAGTTTGTTTCAACCCTGTCACACCATAACATTTACCCTCCTATTAAAATAATGGATCAGTCCATGTGTGATCTGCATTGAGGGAATTACATCACAAAAGTGTCAGTTTCTTCTCTTACCTATATTTCAGTTTTTGTATTTTCAGATTAAGATTGACAAGCTCAACATTTCAACTCTGTTATATGAATTAATAATAGTAAATAATTGTTTATTACAAAATAAAAAATAGTTTTGCAAAATATTACAATTGTGTAATGTCCTTGACTTCCATGTGGTGCCATATCTTAGCTAAACAAGGTTTCATGGCTACTTTTTGTCATAAACTTCAACCCTGTTAAATTTTTTCAAGGATATTAGTAATTATTTATATGTTGTGCCTGAGGTGGGAAAATGTAAGTAGTCCACTACCAGATGTTATGACCAAACATTTTGGTTTCATTTTTCAAAGATATAAAGACCCAAAAGGCACCCGATTCAGAGAATACTCAAAATGCTGCATACTGTAAGTACTTCATTATAATTAAGTACACCCATCTCTTCAGAGAGCTAAAGGTGATCTGTGCAGCAACACATTTCAATCAATATTTGTCAATACTAAGAGCTGCTAGATTGTGCTGCTGTAATGGAATATAAGGAGAATAAGAACATATGTGGTCCAGCTGGAGTTTCATCTGCCTCCTGATCCCTGCCTCTGGCCCTCTTTCTGATACTTCATCTTTATTCCTCACATATATTTCTTCTTCTTCACTAATGTCTTCATCTCCTCCTCTTCCTCCTGCTCTGACCCTCCTGGTCTCTTCATCTCTCCTCCTCTTCCTCCTGCTCTGACCCTCCTGGTCTCTTCAGTGAACTCTCTTTTCCTTTTCCTCTTTCTGTTCGTCCTGATCACTTCTCATATGTCTTTTTGTTGTTGTTGAATCACTCCTATACTCTGGCCTGCAAGAGTCTACTTGTGAAAAGCACTGGTACAAATGCTTGTATAATTTTACACGTTAGGGCCATGTAGGTAGCTAATATGTAGCATATCATAAATATGACATCAGAAAGTATTGATCAAGCGCACACAGGCAGCTGTGTTTAGATCCATTTTTTACGGTAAAGGATGTATCCTGGTTTCATTGATCTGGCCTCATTGCTGTGATGTGTAGTTTACGTGGATTTAATAGTAGGCTACCGCGTAGTTTAGCAAAGTGATCGATCTCCCAGCTAACGCTGTCTGCGTAGTATTTTGTAACGTAACGCCCCAAACAGCGCCCATATGTTAAACGCCATCGATTCAAACGGCAGCGTTTTATTAATATTTAGTTTCAAGCTCTCGTCCTTAGTAAAAACAAAACTAGTGGAAAGGGAAATGCTCCCAGGGGAAGCTGATCCATAGGTGCAGGGACAGCTCGCTCCCTCTCTGCAGCTCTGTGAGCCACGGTCTGTGTGAACGCCACTCCGCAGTTTAATGCAGGGCCGTAGCTGCGTTTTTAACGTGCCTAAAATTATATTTAAAATGATTCACTTATGCAATGCTTCACTGTAAAATGTTTGACTGTAAAATGACAGTAAATTACTGGCTACTAGTTGCATGGATTTCACAGTAATTGACTGTGAATATTTCACAGTAATTTACTGTAGATATTTTACAGTAAATTAGAATAAAAGTACAACTAAATACTGTGACTTTACAGTTGCCATGCCCATGGAATTACTGTGAGAGCTGTGGTATTATAGTACCTTGATGTACATCAATTACAGTAATTACCTCTATTTTCACACTATTACTGTAGAAGTAATGCAACACAGTAGCCAGTAATTTACTGTAAATATAAAAATGTAAATAATACGATAATATATTGTAAATCTGAATAGTTCACTGGGATTTTACCATAACTACACAATTCAATCAAAGAAAATGCCCATTTTAACTTTGTATTACTCCATTGAAGTGCAAAGTACATTTCACAGTGTCTTAGACATGTTGTTACGGCCCCAACCTCTACTCCGCAGTAGTGGCTCGTGCTGAGACCCGCAACATGAAAGAATACACGCAATAACCGGTACTTGGTAATGAGCATTTATTGATAATCAGCCGTTTGCTCACACAAGCGAAACGGGAAACAAAAAGAGGTCTGGAGGACTGGCCAAAAGGAACAAACAGAAGGAGGGAACCCGAGCCAGCCACACCACGGGCCGTAGGACCCAGAACTTCCCCCACCCTAACCAGAAATCAATTATAAACCCTATGGGAAACAAAATAAAGCCGCAAAAACTGGACTACCAGGTCCTCCAGGCTAAACATAAACACACTGCAAAAATATGGCCTACAGCTCAAAATGGCAAAGAGGTATTCTAAGGAGAGTGTCTCCCGGCGTTAGGACAGGCAAGACATCCTTCTCCTCCAGCTTCTCTTTATATATACACGGCTGAGTGGAATCTGGGACACCTGGGCAGAGGCGGAGCCAGGGGCAGACCAGGTGCACCTGGGCAGACGCGGAGCCAGGGGCAGACCAGGTGCACCTCCAGCAGGGAGACAGAAAGAAAACAAGGAGGGGAGCACGTAACATGTCTACAGACATCCACTCAAAGTCAACAATTTTTCTGAAGAATGTGCTGACATGGGGGTTTAAATTGCCATGGCTCTTTTTGGCTTTCGAGCCCGTCTCAGGATTAATGCCCAGGAAGCACCTGAAAACAATAAGCCAAGACAACCATTTACATTTTACATATTTATATGTTGCATCGTTTATTTTAAGGCACATGCAGCGATGCCCCTTTCAATATAAGTAAAACCTGCACCAAAGAAAGAAATTAGTATTTAAAGCCAAGCAAGAGCGATGAAAGCAAGAAAATCACTTAATTTGTTCACAGAGGATGGTCTGAATATGCCGAGGCCATTTGTTTTATTTTATAACCAGAACTGTCAAAGAGGGTGAACAAATATGAGGAAAATGTTGCAATTTTCTCTGTGAAAAGATTAAAGACGGAAACACAGAGAACACACATATATCGCAACAATGTGGTAGAGAACTGTCAATCACAAGGTAGCCGCTCCCTAAAGCATACACTCCTTTATCATCTAGTTTACCCTAAATGAGAGAATAATAAAAGAAATGAATATAATGATGTTTCGAAGACATGAAATTAGAAATTGAGAACTTTAACTGATTAGGAATCATTTTCTATTGAGGCAAAAAAACATGTGAGACGAATGCTAATATTCTCATAAAATTCTATACAATTAGATTTTCTTTTTAACCAGTGGAGTCGCACAATAATCATTGCTAAATCTTACACATGTAAAAATCACAGACGTTAACAATGTGTCCCCTATACCAAAAAAAGGGAGTGTGTAATTTTGGGCACACACATGAAATATTCTAATATCTATACAACATAATGATGTTAGGGTCTCTGCTCACCACATGCTTCACACACCATCAGTCTTCATATAACTCACAGTGCTTTTCTGCTCTCCTCTTTTAAAGCCTTAGAGGTTAAATTAAAACTAACACTCTGCACAGAGCAGCTCCGCCAACTCTTGTCTCACTCATGGCTGACTTCATTTACATCCCTCAATTGACTCCCAACTCCTTTCTCTTTTCATGCGGTACTGGCTACCATCAAGGGTTTTTACTTCTGGACACACACACATTGCCCATCTGCTAAACAGATGCAATATAACACTTTTTACCCTAGACACCCTAGAACTCATATTTGTGCCTATTTACAGTACAGTATTATGAAAAACATATTACTTTTAAGGCCATACATTTTTTAAGGTATACATAACATTTGATACCTTTAATTACTTATTTTGAGTTCATTAATATTTGTACAGTAGTGGTCAAGAAAAAGGAAGACATTATTCAGGCAAAAAAAGCTGACTAAGTAACTTCATAAACACATACGGCACATCACTTCAGTAACTTCATTTGAATTTTTCGATATTTTGTCAAAACATATTTTATGGCTTTGTTTGACTCAAAATGTAAAAGGACAAATTGAGGTTTAACATGACAGAGATATTTGGATAGATGCAGTTGTTGTATATATTCCAAAATCTTTCTAACTATGCATTGCAGAACCTAGAATGTGTTGAACTTAATAGCATTGTTATAGTTTTGAAGATATTATTCCTCAAAAACATCAAACTCTTTGAATACTATGTGTTTCATTCCTGACACTTGGATGAGCAGGGTGATGTGCATTGCATGAGTTCAAAAGAGTTCATCCATGAATTTTTTCATGCTTGATATCGTTGACTGGAAGATTACATGCAGCAACTATGGTTTGTTTTTGTGAAGTTTCTAACTTTAGTTGAGAAAATGGTCCTATATGCCACTCTAACATACTTGTACTCAATCCATCCTCGCTGGTACCCATCATATCGGTGACAATTTGGGTTCCCAGGAGCCTGTTTTCAGCTCCTCCTGTCATGAGAAATATAACACCAGTAACAAACATCTGGTCTACAAGTCAGAGATACTGCACTTGATTTATTAGTGAATCGATCCTGACTTTTCTGCATTTTCATACATTCAAGATGGTGGGAGTGGAAATGGGAACTGTTCCCATGCAGCTGCTTGATCTCCAAGAAACATCTTGACCTACCTTCTTGGCTGCGGTCCATCCAGCACCATCCAACCCTCAGGCTTTTTACATTTCCAAACCCAGTGTATGACTTCTATCTGTAAGAAAGATGAAGCTTGCATCAGTGAGTTCACAACGCTCCGACATCCTGTTTTAGTTCATTACATTTGGCCTGAATAAATTAAGAATAATGTGCACTCACCGTCCAAATAGAGTATGTTTAAAGTGGTGGTAACTGATGTTTTGATAATGAAAATGGAACAGGGGCCACAACAGCACACAGACAAAGTTGGTGACTGGCTGGTGAACACAGTGGAGCTTTTAGCATCGAAAGAGACAGATATTTCCCTCAGGAGTTGGTAGAGAGCAAAACAGAACTAAAAGGGCCCGAACACTAGACTTACATTTGCTGGGTGGACAGAAACATGACGCTTAATGATATGACTGTTCGCAATATAAACTTAAATGGTGACAATGTCAATTTTGTATAGATAACCTGTTTACGCTGCCAACAAGGGCAAAGTGCGGGATACATCTTTTCTGTTTCTGTCAATTCTGATATGGTGATTTTAAGTGATTTTTTATTAGTCACTGGTAGGAGATAAGACTCCAACGTTCTCATATAATCCTTCCATGCTTTTCAAACTCTGCTCTGTTCGTATGCCTGTAAATAAACCACTCAGGGGACAAATTATCTTTCAAGAAATGCTTATCTCAAGAAAAGTGAAGGAGGGCTGAAGAAGACGAAGAAACTACACAGAGGAGTTCACCTTCAACAATTAGGTAACCTCTGTGTCCTGTTTATGTCTCCTCCACAAATCCCGTCTCACATTTCCTATTCTTTATCCTGACATATCCTTCCTCCTTTAACCAAGTTATCGATCCAACAGATATATTCATAGCCCCAGAACTAAGTGGAAAAAGGAGATTTTACTTTGTAGACCATCATTTCTAAAGCTGTATTTAGACGTGATCAATTTCACAGGGAAGAGTTGGGATAATGTCATTATAACAAAGATATCTCAATGATTTGAAACCAATTTGTATACGTCAGCACTTTCTGGGGACTGCATTGCAGCGATTACTGTGACATCTTTCAGCTCCCTGTGAATGTGTGGTTAACATTACCTCAGGTTGTAACAGTCCTGTGCGAAGTAGAGTATGTGATTTAATGTGTGAATGGAGCATTTCACGCATTATCTTTGACTCGTTGACTTAATTACTATCCTCCCTCAACATTAAGTGGGCCTATACTGTACGTGTCAGAAAATGTGTTCACCTCAGAAATGTTATAGTAGGTCATCCGTTAATGACACTTGTGACCACCTCATATTATAATTATGAAAACAAAACGTATTTTATACTATTTAAAAACATATTTGTATATATTATATTCTTTTGCATTATTGATCCAAAAGAAAATGTAATACTTGTTACTCACACACCATAGCTGCATTGTGTTCCAAAGCCAACATTAATCACATAATGTGTAAACAGATACAAACAAAACACATAATCTGTGGTTCAGGTGTGTCAATATGAATGACTGTGTTTGGATAATATCACTGCACAAACTGAGCTGCCAGTTACACAGCTATTGTTTGTCCTTTGGCTATTTAATTTGTGACTTTAAAAAATCATCCACAGCTTTTCATGTAAGTTGCTTGAAACACGGTGGCAGCAAGAGAGTCTTAGATTTGTGTGTGTGTATATGTCTGTGTGTGTGTGTGTGTGTGTGTGTGTGTGTGTGTGTGTGTGTGTGTGTGTGTGTGTGTGTGTGTGTGTGTGTGTGTGTGTGTGTATGCATACCCACATGTGCACACGTGCCTCCGTGTAATTACAGTGCAAGCAGTTGAAACCCTTACAATGCCCCTTCAACAGTGTAAATTACCATAATCATGTTTTTTGTGTGAAGTCTGACTTTTCTATCCCCCCAACTCTGCCCCTCTGCCTTTCATCCTCTTGCACACCCTCCCTCTCTTCCTCTATTGGTGTTTTTGCAGCAGTGAGGTAATTACAGTCTGCACACACTGAAGGCCTCGCATGGAGAAATAGAGCACATTAAATATGTATGTAGGCACTCTGAGAGGTTATTCCTCTCTGAAATGTTAATGTCTTATCCCTGGTAGAACCTCGAGAACATTGTATATATAATGCAGCCCAAGGCCAGAATAAGGTGAAAGGTGCTTTACGAACATCAGACTTGGTCTTGTCTGCCACCGGCACTGACGTCACCACAATTATTGTTGGAGGTGATGAGTAATCTGTGCAATGATTTGAAAACTCACAGCAAGGGGTTTCACAGCCAAATCGGCCAAATGTCATTTTATTTCAAATGCTATCGGTACCTTAGAGCAAACCCCATTACCCAATTTATTAACTTGCTATTTTAGGAGAAACACTTTATGTAATTTGTTTATTTAAAAGAAGACAATTAGTTATTAGATTATTTATAACCCAGTAAGTCATTTATGAAACACATTACCCTAACTGTGTCTGATTATCCTCATTGAATCTTATAAGGAAATCTAACACTTTAATAAGTACAAATATAAATAAATTAGATAAATTAAACCAAAAAAAAAACTGTGTTTGGTTGCAGTTTGTTGGCCCTTTACTGATTTATCTTTCCTATTCAAAATCTTAGTAGAAAAAAAGGAAATGTAAAATTGCTGTTTGCTCTACGAAGCACGGCCGGAAAAAAACTCTCTTTTAAACACCTTCATGTCCCACTGAGGAGACAGCAAGGTCTGCGGCCAGGACAGCCTGTCAGCTGGGGTCCGTGGCGTGATGAGCTCCAAGTGGAGCATGACAGGCCCGGCGGTGGGCTGATGGAGCACAGCCTTCTGGGAAGGTCAGTTCTCCAGTTGGGGAAAAGAGGTAAAGGTTAGTCACGATGCAGCAGGGCACTGTAGCATTAGGACAGAGGGGTTTAATCAGCTCAAGTGATGCAAATGTAGATGGTTGAAAATACATTCCTCTGAGTTACCTACTTCTGGCACATGAGACATCAGAACATCCCCGTTCTTAAATATCTTATTTATTTATTTATTTAGTAGTGTTAATGTATTGTACATTTCCTATTTATTCCCATGAATGTAATTAAAGGTAAATTGTACCTATCTATGGTGAGCGTATTTCTTATGGTATTCAGCACCACTTACTGTACCTAATTTAATTGCTATATTATGAGTCATTCTATGGTTTTCTGAAATGTGGCAATCAAATTCAATTTCATTTATTGTTGTCCTACAAGCGGTTACTTATGTAAATTGGGTTGTAAGAAAATCCTGCAGTATGGATGGAGCCAAAGACTGACAGAGAGAAACATTTCTGTTCTCAAATTATCTGTAATGTGGACATTGCATAGCAAGACACAGCAAAGCTGGTACATAATTGATTGTGACACACACACACACATGCACGCACGCACACGCACACGCACGCGCACACACACACACACACACACACACACACACACACACACACACACACACACACACACACACACACACACACACACACACACACACACACACACACACACACACACACACACACACAGACAGACAAACAAGCATGTAACAAGGAAAGACAATACATTGGCTATACAAGATAAAATTATCCCTCCATACATTCCACACACACATTACTCACACTCCCTGCACGTCTTGAAATGAATCTTTCAGCAGAGCCACTATACTGCGGCTATGCAGATCCTTGGGCTGTTACATACATTTGTATTCCATAGCAGCATACCCAATTTGTGGGCTGTGGCCGTATACAATATGCTGTGGATTTCTCACATAACCATAGAGGATATACAATTTAATAAAATGCAAATACTTCCCACTTGTTTGTAGCCTACATATGTGCAAAACAAACAAATACAGTCAGTAACACAAACACATTAAAACACACAATTTATTTGATCAACTGCAACCCTTCGCTGCAGGATGTTTCACAGAACAATACGCCATATGGGATCAATAGTATCAGATAGAGAGCACAGTGCCCTTGAGCCCAGAGGATGTGGCAGCGGTGGTCTGTTGTGAGGGTACTAGTTTACTGACTGCACATATAAAAAATGCATGAAAGAAAATGATGGGAAAAGTAAAAGATCCATTAAAGCCGTAACCATACAAGTTTAGTGTTTAAAAGGGAAGGAAAAACTCAGATGTTTGTGAACAGACTTTAATGAAAACCACCATTCAAATTAACATTCAGAAACCTTTTTCTCTCTTTGAATGGTTTGCGTTTCGGTTAAAGCATATGTTAAACACTCCAGGGCATAAAAATAGTCTTTAAAGAGACATTTTAAAGTATATGTATTTCGTTGTTAGTACTTAATTGCATTTGCATTAAAGGGGCCCTATAACGCTCATTTTCAAGTATCATATTTGTATTTTGTGCCTCTACTGTGACATGTTTACTGCCTGTGCTGCAGCACCTCTTTTCCCCCTCTGTCTGAAACAGAGCCCAGTCTGCTCTGATTGGTTAGCTGGCCGGCTCTGTTGTGATTGGTTAACCGCTTAGAGATTTCCCGCCCCTTAGCTTATCAGGTACAATGTGAAGCGATAGCGAATAGAAGCAAGTGTAACGTAATGATGTCACTGTGTCGCGAAAGTAAACAAAGGACTACAATTGAAGCGTTTCAGGCAGGCGGTCAGTGTGTAGGAGAGAAACCCCCTCTGGAGGAAACTTTGGGTTTTTAGCCTTTGCAGAACATTTACATGCACAAAAACCTACATGCCCAAAAACCTACATGACACACTACAGGAAAGGGGGAAAACAAGTTGAAAGCACAGCAACTAAACTGTCAGAGAAGAAAGTCACTAACTGATGACAATGCATGTGACAATTTATTTGTAATAACTGGCAGGTTGACAGCACAAAGGGAGCAGATTAAAGCTGATCTTCTATTTTGGGAGAATATCAATGCGTCATCCTGTTGTGTTTTTGTGAGCAATTTGACTTGAAATGAACAAAACTGTATTAGGGATTCAGAGTCAAACTCAAATTAGATTGATCACAACAACAGTTAAAAGTGTATCTGTAATGTTGAAAGATGATATGGGTGTCTACTGAATGTATGGAACTCTGTGGACAAAGACCAATGTGTATATTTGTGTTGCTAAAACGATTGTTTATGTAACATTTTCAGAGGCTAGGTAATGCTAAATTTGAGCCATCTCTTACAGATGTTATAACATAACAGGAATGTAGTGGAATCATTATACAAACAAACACTTCAAATAGTAGATAAGAAATCAGTTTATTCTCATCATTGCCCAATACTCACAAAATATAACTTTGAGTTGGAAACATAATACAAAATAATACACGGCCTTACCTCACCTCCGCTCAGACATGTTATCACCATACGCACACCTGTAGGTCAACAAGAGCTGCACCAAGAGGAGACTGCGTTGTTCCATTAAGGAAGAGTTCATTCAGCCAATCTTCATTTTCTTTTAAAGCTGCACAACAGTGGAACTCAATCCCAGTAACGATTAGAGAACAAAACACCTGCAGTTTATTTAAATCTAACTTTAAAACATGGTTAGTGGAAAATCAGCTCTGTCAACACTGACACAATGTGCACTTTACAACGCCCTGTTTGTACATTGTTTTTATGTTTTTTATATATGCTTTTATCATAATATAAGCATCTATGTTGAATGTTGTTTTACTGATTGTATTTACCTGTCATTTGAAGTGAATGTCTTTTTTTAGAATGACTTTCAACATCTGTCCAGGGACTGCAGATGAAAAATAGCCTGTTGGCTAACTCCGGCGCATTTACAGAAATGTCAATCAATGTGCACTGTCCCTGTCAAATAAATAAATAAATAAATAATATTAAATCCATCCTGACAGTTGTAAAACCAACATCTCAGTATGATGTTAGGTCTAAAGGTCAGTTCACCCCAATCATCCAGGTCACCTGCAGTGGTATCTCCCCATGCAAACACTCTTGGTATTACAAGCCAAGGTTTTCTGTCCATGAGGATTTGCCTCAACCCCAATATAATCCCTGTTATTCTGAACAATCTCAGAGCTTCCGTCCACATATTGTGTTCTAATCCTTTTGTGGGTATAAATAGATCCAATTAAAACGGCTATGAATCTGTTATATTCAATACAGTATAGCAAGCAAACGTTTCAATCTCAAACATAACTGGTTGGCAGAAAATTAAAATAGAAAAGAGGTGTTGAGTTGATAAACTGTGGGTTTTCTCTGGAAGTTTTTCCTTGTACGATGTGAGGGTCTAAGGATAGAGGGTGTCGTTTTTCTCATACTGATATTCTGAACAATCTGTGCTGTTTTATTTGCTGTAAAGTGTCTCAACTGTAGACTATTTTTATTTTATGTACAGCACTTTGGCTCGACCAAAAATCGTTTATAAATGTGCTATATAAATAAAACTTGATTTGATTTGATAAGAAAAACCACTGAATAAACCTTAAATAACATTCAGGTACCACTGATTCTAAGCCTAGGTTATTTCTCACTCACTACTTTACTGCATACAGCTCCCTGGTGGCAGAGAGACTAATGCCCAGATCATTACTTCCTGCTCATGGCTGAAATTACTTTTAATGTGAATTATATTATTATGGCGTGACATGATGCCTAAGGGTATAACATGAAAAGTGTTCAGATATTTGCAGAACACTGGCAGTGATGTGAAGTCGGGATTCTCTGTGAATCAAATACGTTTCCATTTAGAATGGTGATAGTGGATGAATGCTATGTATAGATGTAGTATTGTCTTAGATCTAAAAAGACAGTACCTAAGGTATGGATCTCACAGGTACAATTCCTTTGCTGATGGCCTCAGAGTTGAACAAGCTGTACTACTGGCTACACATAAACACAGTGTCAAGGGAAGCTTATTGGTATGTGAAGGCCTTTCATTTGGGCCTGAGATACATACAGTAAGCCTTAGTTGTTTGGATGCTGAGCTGAGGTTTGACATCGCTACGCTTGGGTTAACAGCTCTGAGTTCCTGATATATATTTGTGTATGTGTGCTTTTTATGTGCTTGCTGATTTTTCTGTGCAACAATAAAGCCAGTGTACTGACAGTGACAGAGTGTGACTGCAGTTATTTGGCCTCTGAATCGGATGCATCACTGCAGAACAACAATGCCACGGGGGGTGAACAGGTCTCAGACCACACACTAACACCAACGCGTAGCATGCTGAATCATACTGTAGGCATGATGTCTTACATTCATCCCTTTTGTGATCATCATCCTGTCTCAAATCAACAGAGGAGCTCACCAAATGTTATGAGAAAGGTAGGAAGCCAAGGAGTTTATTGTGTAACTCTCTCAAAAAGTACTGCAGGCATAGTGATTGTTGTCATATACGAAATACCGTGTTACATACTTTTTCTAGACACCTACAAAGATGTGTAAAGCCCATAGACATGATGAAACTCACCGAAAATGATGCCTGGAGCATTCACAGTACATGTTAAATGCATAGGAGTCACAGGAACGTCCTGTACTTCTCAAAGTTGCTCTACTGCCAACCTTTTTCCGTTTTTTGACAAATTTGCCTCCAAGCTGCTGTCAGTCAATCAAACACATACACCAACGCCTCCTCGAGCCAACTGATAACAACTACATACGTTTTAAAAAACATCTTGTCATTACATAATGTGGTTTCGGATGGAAAAACAGGTCTGGTATCTAGACAAATGTTTATCTCCTGTATGAAAGTCTTATGCATCATAAGCCTTTTTTCTGAGCCTCAGACCCTTAGCCATGAATCCTAATATATTTCTGTTGATACAGGTCACTACAGTGGCCAGCTATTCAAAAGGTGTTTTCTTGTATATGCATGGCTTTTGATGGCATAATTGCACATTATACGATACGATACGATATACTTTATTGTCCTCGTAAGGAAATTTGTTCTGGATGCAGTTCAGCATACATGTACATATACAAAGATAGTGGACATTAAGAGACGTACACATATCCACTAGATAGGACCCTATTGCATCATCCCATACACTGCCACTCAGTGGAAAGTCAGTGTAAGTGCATGATACCTTTCTCTAAACCAAGATGGACGACAGAAAGCCAGATGGACCGAATCACTCGTCAATCCTTTTATGGAAAGCGCCCCCTGCAGGTATAATAATTATGGTGACATCAAGTAACAACTAAGGAATCATATAATTCATATAATTATCAAAGTATTGGTTTTATGTTTTCAGGAAATTATGATTATTCACCTGTCCACTAAAGTGGACGTCATGCATCACTGGCTATATTTCAACTACAATTCAAGGGCCGCCCCTCCCTACAGGCAGATCATGCAGACTGCGTGGGGCCTCACCTTGCGGAGGGGCCTCACCTTGCGGAGGAAGCCTCACCTTGCGGAGGGGGCCTCATCTGAGGCGCAATTAGTGTGGCACGGCACGGTTTCGCCGCTGCGAGGCTCCACTAGCACTAGTAGATTACCAATGCGTACACCAGTGCAGTAGTTCATAATCGGAAAATCAGCCAACTGTAGTGGAGAATCACACACACACACACACACACACACACACACACACACACACACACACACACACACACACACACACACACACACACACACACACACACACACACACACACACACACACACACACACACACACACACACACATGCACGCATACTCACCTAGCAGTGCTGCACGTGTAAGCGCATGTCTTTACAAACTAGTGCATCATTATTGAAAGCTTACTGTAATTCAGGTAGAATCAGTATTCCAGTGAATTGAAGAGACTCTAGAGTAGACTATACACATTTTCATATCAAATGTATTGCAAATATAGAAATAGATCTTTAGTACAGAAATCACAAAGGGAATTTTTTTTCAATATCAGCAACAAATAATTAAAGAAAGAAAAAAAGCCAAGAATGATCCCCATCATCCAAACCTGTGTCTCTCCCTGTTGGTGTTTAAACATGAGTGTGTAGATCTGAAGCAAGAGGGGAGAGTCACATTAGATTTGGATGGAATATGATCATGGGACTTTTGATTTAATACAGTGACAGACAGTTTAAGCTCAAAAGACCAACTGCCACTGTCAACATGGCAAAAGCTCTGACACAAATGGGACATATATGGCAGAATATGGTAACTAAGATCGTATAATATTGATAGAAAGATTTGCTTTGGCCCTTGGGATCACACAGATAGTGGTTATACGTTAGCACTACAGTGATTATATTAGACGTTCGTGGTACTTTTCTAAGGGGCTATCATAGCTTGAAATCCCTCTACTCCTGTTTCCTTGTATGTGTTCGTAAAAGGGATGAATCTAAATTATTTTGTAAAGGGAATAGCGTATGAGAAATGTCAGTAAAATCACACATACACTATATTCACTTCTTCATGCCTTACTACATTCTATCTCTGCCATATCATCTGTGATCTTGTCCTGCACAAACACAGATGGGAACACACGTGTGCGTTCACACTGAGCTACGTGGCAAAGAACACACACGCATCACTCTTGCATAATCAACAGAGCAAATACGTCTAAAAACACATTCAACATTAATTACATGCCATTCATATTGAAGCGCAATGAATAAAACATCTGGCAGAATCCTGAATGCTCACTCGTCCACATAAAAAATGCAGAGGACCCCTTCCAACAGGTTTTTAATGAGCCTGATTGGTTGGTGCCGCCATGTGAGGGAGTGTGTTGTTAGGACACCTCTGGCTCTGTTTCAAGAGATATTTGAGTGCTGCCGATGCACAGTTCATACCGTTGTCCCTGTCGTCAGCAGCAGGAGGACTCTTCTGTTATTATCAGAGGCAATTACGATAAAAACACATTTAAATTATCTTTAAGATGCGGTAGAGCTGTTTAATTAAAGCTGCTTTTGTTTTTTATTGTAATGAGCATGAATAAATAAATCACAGCAATAAAGACATTGCTGATTTAGCTACTACTGTGGTTGTACATTTCTTCTTTATGCACTTTAAAATATTTAATTTAATAAATGCATTCCTGACATGCATCAATCAATCAATCAATCAATCAATCAATCAATCAATCAACCAATCAATCAATCAATCAATCAATCAATCAATCAATCAATGTTTATTTATATAGCCCAATATCACAAATGTTACATTTGTCTCAGTGGACTTCACAGTGTGTACAGAATATCAGTATGACAATACACACCCTCTGTCCTTAGACCCTCACATCGTACAAGGAAAAACTTCCGGAGAAAACCCACAGTTTAAAGGGAAAAATGGGAGAAACCTCAGGGAGAGCAACAGAGGAGGGATCCCTCTCCCAGGACGGACAGACGTGCAATAGATGCCGTGTGTAAATTGAAAAGATAATACATTTGCAACATAGGTAGTCCAACTGTTTGGAAATGCAAGTGTGTATAATAGGAAGATGAATCCACGAGGATATCCATCCAGGACCGATGATCCAGGACCACAGCCACGACTCAAGATCCAGGGCTCGCGATCCAGGACACAGGACCGCAGGATCATCCATGACTCCGGATCCCGGCGCATATAGACACCAAAAAGAAAGACATTTGGGGAGGCTGGGTTAATCGGAACATGAGAGTACACAGGTACAGACAGAGAGAAGGAAGAAGTAAGATGTCCCCCGACAAACTAAGCCTATATCAGCAAAACTAGGGGCTGAATCTAATCAGCCCTAACTATAAGCTTTATCAAAAAGGAAGGTCTTAAGCGCACTCTTAAAAACGGATAGGGTGTCTGCCGCCCGAACACAAACTGGAAGCTGATTCCACAAATGTGGAGCTTGATAAGAAAAGGCTCTGGCTCCCATTGTACTTTTAGAGACTCTAGGAACAACCAACAACCCTGCATTCTTGGAACGCAATGCCCCAGTAGGACAGTAGGGTATAATGAGTTCTTTAAGGTAAGATGGCGCCTGCCCATTAAGGGCTTTGTAGGCGAGAAGAAGAATTTTAAATTCTATCCTGTGTTCTATAGGGAGCCAGTGTAAGGCAGCCAGAACAGGAGTAATGTGGTCCCCTTTCCTAACTCTGGTTAGTACACGAGCCGCAGCATTTTGAATCAGCTGAAGCGACTTGACTGACTTCTTGGTACTCCCTGATAATAAAGAGTTACAATAATCCAGCCTAGAAGTAACAAATGCATGGACGAGTTTCTCTGCATCGTTTTGAGGCAAGATATGCCTGATTTTTGCAATGTTACGTAGATGGAAATAGGCGGTCCTTGAAATTGATTTTATGTGGGCGTTAAAGGATAAATCCTGATCAAATATAACACCAAGATTCCTTACAGTCTCACTGGAGGCCAAATTAATGCCATCCATAGTTAGTATGTCTTTAGATAATTTGTTTCGTAGATTCTTCGGGCCAAGTACAATAACTTCAGTTTTGGTCGTGTTTAACATCAAAAAGTTTAAGGTCATCCACGTTTTTAAGTCCTTAAGGCAGTCTTGAATTTTATTTAGATGATTAATTTCATCAGGCTTGATTGATAAATGTAGTTGAGTATCATCCGCATAACAATGAAAATGTACAGAATGATTCCTTATAATATACGGAAGCATATAATGTGTGAACAAAATAGGTCCTAAGTAGCATATCTGCTATTATTATAAAAAAGCAACACCTACCTGGAGCGTTTGTCACATACTAGATTCACACATTTACACATTGGAGGGTGAAAACACTTTGATGGTTATTTATTTAGAGGTGCGTGCACATGTAATTGCTTGCATTAAAACAGCAGAACATAATTTTAAATTAGAGTACATTCGATTATGGTTCACCAGGCTCTAATTCCCTCTGGGTGTTTCCTCACCGGCCTAAACACAGAGAATGTGATGTTAGGTCACATGGAGGAGAGGGGCCTAGCGAGGTCGAGTCCCAGCCAGCCAGAGTCGACGCTGCTTTGATTAAAACAGCTGAGAGTCACACCATACTAGTTGCTCTGTTGGCCTTTAGTGCTAAAAGCTAAACATCAGCATACTAATATACTCACAATGACAATGCTAATGTTATTACAATTTTACTGAAAGAAAGTAACCTAAGGACATGTTTTTTTGTTAGATTTTTTCAATTTCATGCTTGAATTTGATTTAGTAACATATATTTAAAAAACATTTTTCACTCAAAACTGTAATGTAAACTTTATGTAAACTATTTTTCTTTTTCACATGCATAGAGACAAGAAAGAGCACTGCGCTTTCTTCTTTCTGAAAGGAGCAATTATATTTAACATACCATCTCAGTTCAGGTTCAGGCGACACCATATTTTCTTGTTGCAACGGTCACTGTGTCATATTATTGTAATATTCATAAATATTGTCCATCACTTGGCCGAGAGACAATTCTACACATTGGTCCCTAACCAATTAAAGCTTGCTAACTTTAAAGTGTGTGAATACATTGGAAAGCAGGTGCTAAAGTCAAGGAAAAGGGGGAATATGTCATCAAAGGATAGCAAGTGCAACATGCTGAATTTACTCCAGTTCACACTAGTTTGGGTGAAGCAACTTTTGCTCATTATCATAAAACACAAACTACAGTTTAGGTGGATGGCAATATTATATTTGAATGAAGTCTCAAACATGCATTATCTGAACAAAATGTTGTGCCATTCCATTCGGTGGATGAGATGTTGACAGACACAGGATGAAGGCAGATGAACAGACTGATAGCATGGATTCTCCATTAGCGGCACTTTGCTCAACAGCCCAATGTACAAGAGGAAACCATGCAAGGAGAGATGAACTAAGAGGAGATAAGAAAGGATTATGGGATGGGGAGGTTTAAAAAAGTAAAAGAGGGTGGAAAGGCGGGATGAAGAGACACTCAAATGAGTGTTAATAGTTTTATAAATGCACAGGGTGATTCCTGACAAGCTTTTAATACCGGCGTTAGGATGACACATAATATTCAGAGTAATTACATGGTGCCATCTAAGGCTTTTATATCCTTACCAGCAGTACAGTAGCTGCCAGTGTTGTACGTCATGTTTGTCAAACAGAAAGAACAGCAGAGCTAGATACTCTACACTCACTGCAACAAAGACCTGTTGGAGCTTTTTTCTGTTTGTTTGTCTGTTTGACAGCAGGATTATGTAGAAAGTACTGGCCCTATTTGCCTGAAACATGGTGGAAGGGTGAAGCAAAGGCCAAGGAAGAAACCACTACAGGCTGACACGCCAGAGGTTTGCTCTCTTTGAGAACTTCTAATCTAACTTCTAATCATGATGCTTTTGCCGGCTTCTTGATTAAAAAACTAAAAGCAAACGTCTGGGAAAAGTTGTATTTCTGTCCCCTATCTCCCTGACCATTCTATGTATAATCTTATAGGCATTTTATCTAGTGAGAGAAGCAATTGGCGGTGGCAATGCTAATAGCTTAAGCTAATATTCATATGGAGATATCCTCTCCCAAGTTACCAGCATTTACAGCCCTATCTAGGTTACTGCCTTGGGGGTTACACATAATTCTCAGTGGCTCCAGAAGTAGCTTTGTTAAAACTTCCTCTTCTTCCATTACCACATAACTCTGACAATCACTATGATGGATGTGTGAGCAATAGACAAGGTGATAAGTGAGAGTAAGGGCAGCTCTGTTAGATACCTCTTATCAGTGCAGGGTAGCTGACAAAGCCAGTAAGCCTGGCAGCAAGGACCCGGCTCATGTTCGTCTCTCAGCTGTCAACTCATGGCCTTTGCTGCTTTTTCTAAGATGTAGTTCAAGGCAGGGAACTTTTTCTAAAAGGCTGCAGGATTTCTCATTGCAGACATTACAACAGCTCTTCTTAAACAGAAAGACAATTAACAAATACCTCAACAAGCCACTAATGCAGATTGTTTAACATGTATTCGTATGGGTTATTGTTGAAACAGGGTCTTATTTGAATGCAGCCATTTTCAATTATTGCCAGTGCAAAACCTATTCTGCTAAAAGGTCTGAGAATTTGCACTGAAAATATCCTCAGTTTGCACATGTTAAAGCAGCAGATAGACAAAGCAACATGCCCCTTTTTGAGCAGTTTGAGAAGGTTTTTCTGCAAATAACACATCTAATTAATTTATTTTGTTCTAAACAATGAGGTGACCTAAAACAAATTGCTGCTCCCCATGTGCTAAAAGGGTCACCTTTCACTTTGAATAGCAAGCACTGTGAGCAACACTCTCACACTGTTTCTAAAACTCCATCTACCTAACGTTTTGGAGGAACCATTTAAGACTCAAAATACCCCTCCGAGTGGTTCGGAGGGGGAAATAAGTGGATGGAATGAATAATTAATGTCTTTCTTGAAAGATGTTTTTTTTTTTTACTTTTCCCTTTTTTGCTTATTTGACTGTGCGCACACCTAATGCCTTGTTTACATGTGCAGTGCATAAAGCTTTTAAAGGCAGTCAGAAGGTGTTTGCAGAAGATGTTTGAGCTTGAACAGGATTTAGCTCTTAGTGTGGACATGGTTGAAAGCAGTTATCTTTCTATGTTGTCTCTTTCATTATCATGCACCTTGAATCCAAACATCGTTGACACAAAGATGACTCTTTTTCAGGTACCTCTGGACTCATGATTGTTGTACATGAGCACCATTTCTTATCCTGCATACAGAGTGTATAGACTTGCTACTGTTATTTATGATGATGAAAGCCATTCATTTAATTATTCTTATCATCCAAATGAGGCTGTTTCATGAGTAAGATTTTAAGAAACCTAAGACTTTAAATCAAAAACTCCTCTTATTACCGCCTGTAAGACTCATTATTGCACTGTCAGACTCCCTGCGGCTCCTTAGTTTCAGAGAAGATAGATTTTCTGCACAAGCTGTTTAAAGTTATTTTCTGATTTTTTTGAAAATCCATAGAAAACATGCGGCTCCCAGTTACTTCTGGTAGTCCGGGGAAGGCTGATATAAAGCTCAGCTCAGAAGTCTCTGTGTGATTCCATTTCACATAGAGATGGATAATCAAAAAGTTTTCTTTCGTTTCCACTAAACATCAGTTTTGATTCAAGAGTGGAGTAAAGTCGATGTGCTGATTGTTAATCATTCAAAAACAACAATGGCGCTGTTTGAAGAGTTGTTGTGTTTGAATTTGTCAAGAAAGACCAATACTTGTAGTAATTTGGCGTCTGAAAAAATTGATTAATTTAAACGGCAACACCGAAAACTCCCTGTAAATAATCCACAACACAAATACTGTGGGAGAAACAACAAGATGAAATATGTCTGCAAATGTTGTTTTTGAGCAGCATGAAGATTAAAAAGACCCGAATGGCACAATGTAACATTTTAATAATACATGTAGTTACCTCGGCTGTACCACCTGCTGCTCTACCACCTGCTGCTGCACCACCTGCTGTGTGATGGCAACATCTACTAAGCAAGTCAAGGAAAAGGAGCTAACATTCATTTGGTTGGTCAGCATGACAGTTTATTCATATACTAGGAAATAGTTGTAAATTGCCTGCATACAGTACAGTTAAGTAACGCCACGTCCCAATAAATACCCTTAATAAAGAACAAAGCATGACCTAGAATGTTTGAATGAACTTAATTTACATTCAACTCTCACTTAACCCTACACTAATCAATATGTGCTGCAGGAAGCTCAGTGGGCTAAAATAGCCTAATCAAAGAAGACTTTCAGTCTCAAATAATGATGGACGTAACCAAATTCAATATACTGTCTTACAAATGAAGCTTAGCATATGTTCAAGCAGGAACCTCTATGTACATTCTTCCGCAGTTATCTATCTTCTCACTACTCCCGAAGCTTCTAATCATCTTATTATGCATGGCCGTTGGCTCTTTTAGTTAACCAGACCCATGATAGTGTGTCAAAATTGCCTCATGGAGTCCCCTCCCCCTTATACTATATGATATCCCAACGTAGTCGCAAAGACCATTCACATTCTCATCCTTATATGTCAATAGATATCTGATGCTCACATTCTTGTGGACAATGACTTCCTGCATCGAGGGGCCTATTGTCATTTTCTCGGGGCAGTGTGTGTGTGTGCGAGTGTGTGTGAGAAGGTCAAAGAGAGATTACAGTAAATCTCAGATTCTCTGGTCAATGAAAGTTCTGTGGTTCCCACAGCATTTTCAAGGTCAACTCTGTTCTTCTTTTTTTAGTGCATAGTTCTTTGATTGTCTTCTCCTTCATTTTTTTTATTTCCTTTGTGTCCATCTCTTATTACATGCACACATACAAACAAGCATTCAATGTTGGAAGACAATGATAGATATGGGCACGAGAGGGCACACACAAAAAGCAGGCAGGATTAACGTAGTTTGAAATTCAGAATGGATAGTCAAGTAATCCAACCCCATAATCCTCAAGTGATAAAGAGCCTAACATGGACGGTTGGGATTTATGGATATTTATAAATGTGGGATATTTCTATAGCTGCTGAGTTTGGCTTCCACAACTCTCAGCAGGGAGGTTGAGGCTATGAAAAGAGGATGATGTTGACAGTGTCAGAGCACGGGGGGGGGGGGGGATAGGAGAATGATGAAAATACAAGAGGATGAGACAATCATGAAGAGGATACAGTAGAACAATGGAGGGAAGAATGTGAGAGTGATCAGACAGGAGTAGGCTGAAGAAGAAAAAGATGATAAATGATGTCATGCAGTACAAAATAGAGAGATATAGCCAGAATCGCCAGTAATATTTGACAGCCTTCATGTCCAAGACTTCTATGTCTAAAATTGTTTTGCTCCATAGGCAGGGTGAATTGTTTCATTGGTCTTATCATGCCAAACCAGCATCAAAAATGTAGTATTTACAGTGTCACCGAAAACACCTCGACTCAAATAGACAAGTGTTTTTCTTTTTTTTCACAAGTGGGTCTTTTTTCGTAACACACTAAATATTTTAGGGAAAATGGATGGAAGCCTTGGATGGAGACCCAGCTGTCATGAAGGAACATTAATTTTTAATAATTTCACCTAGGTTACAAAATTGGGGGCTGGTTCACAAAGTCCTTGTTGAGAGGGACCGTCTCAAAGAGACACAAGATCACCTTGCCCTCTTAAGACAAACTGACCCTTCATTTTTCACAAAATGACCTAAGTAGATTTGCAGAATTTTCAAACGTTAGCAGCTCATTAGCTAGGGTAATGGTGCCATACTATTATCCCCACGGCCCATTATTCCCATTCCCAATAGAGCATCAAAAAGTCCCATTGGACCAAAAGCCCATTTGTCTGACAGCCCATAATCCCAAAAACAAATTCCCATTGCTCTGTAGGCCCGCTTCCTGCAACAACAAGGAGCACATGGCTGAGTATTATGATTGTTTTACCCTCAAATCTGTTATTTTTCCCATAGGGTTTAACTTTAAATGTGGAAAGGTCAAATCAGCACAATAACACACAAACATGACAAACAGTTTGACCCCAGTGTACCAGCTGCCTCGAGGGCATGCCACCAATAACCACCTATCCTTAATCTCCATCATGTGGTGTGGAGTTTTCTAGGACTGATGTTACATGCTTACATGTTACATGCTTACATGTTACATGCTTACATGTTACATGTTACACACTGATGTTACACGCAGCATGCTCAACAGACAGTCAACCACACGATGGTCATAATCTTATACCGTGTCTTTTTTCGCCTAGCAGAAGGTGAGGGCAGCATCATCAACAGATCCTAGGGGTGGGGAACCTTTTTCCTCTCAAAGGCCATTTCAATTTTTTCAACATCCTACAAGGGCCGTACAAATGATTGACCTCCTTTCTTTCATGCTGTGCAAAGAAAAAGGAACCTCTTAATCCAGATATCTTACCATGACTCGCGTATGCATGCACGTGCACGGTTGTGGCATGACCACCAAAACAGAAAGATATGGACACAAGATGTGTGCTAATGTATTTAGTTTCCTATCCATGTGGACATGATTTAAGTGGGGGGGGGGGACCTAACTAACCTCCTCTAGGGGGGTCCGGGGGCATGCTCCCCCAGGAAGATTTTTTTTTTAAATGTTGAAGTGAAAGCATCAATCTGGTGCACTTTGAGAGCAACATTAGGAGATCTATGGATACATCTCTCAACACCCAGATGAAACAGAACTGTATGCAGATTTTCTTTTTCTTTATGGATATTTTACAAATCACTCCCCTTTTAAACTGTATTCTTGTTTATTAATAACAACTTGTTTTTACTGTCATATAGTATTTTATACCTGTTTACTTTATTCTCTTGTGTTTTTGTAACCCTAATGATCAGTGGCGGCTGGTGGAAAATATTTTTGGTGGGGCTGTTGATATAGTGAGTAAATTTTTTTGGGAGAAATTACCCCTTAAATTAGGACTTCTGGTGATGTAATGGCGCGTTTCCACTGCAGCGCGGAGCTCGCTTTAAGCGTGCAGAGCCGTGCGGGGCGCGTTTTTGGTTGTGTTTCCACTTGGCCTAGTACCGGCTAGCGGGTCCTAATTCACAGTTTTTCTGGCCCCATAAAATCGTGGTTCTAGGGCCAGGAACAACCAGGCTGAGTCGGGCTGAGTATGCTAAACTAGAGAGAGAATCGCTGGCAAGGGGGCTACAACTACAACAAGATGAACATATTTTACCGTGATTTAATTGTAATACACGTTTCAAAATGATGCCGAAGTAACAACATACTGATACCGGTTAGTAAAAACCATGAATTAACGCTTTGACAAGTCTGCAAGTCGGCAGGCTAAAATGCGTGTTTTCTAAATGGAGCTTGGCTAAGCTAACGTTGCTCCGACCGTCCACACTCACAACAACGCCTATACAGATATAAATAAACCAGCGACTGTATTCTCCATGACACAGACAGTCTGTGGTTTGTACTTGTTTAACTTTTGTCTAGTTTCTGAACAGATCGTATCTGTCCCCGGCTGTTTGAAGAGCAAGCATGGGAAACAAAAGACAGCATTTACCTGTTTGCATCCAGCTAGCCATGCCTTTCTGGTGTACCAGCTACGTGAGAAGCCTCGTTGATACGTTTTGTCTTTTTCACGAGCTTGCTGCGATATATACAAATCGGGTTGGTCCGGTCCAAGGTCTTTAAGCAACAGTTTATCTCCCAAACTTCTCCTTTCGAAAGGATTGGAGATTAGCTCTTGAACGGAATTGGGCGGGGACCGAGGTCCGGAGACTCCACCTGCACATGAAGCCATCCTCATCAACTACTGCCGTACTGCGTCACCCCACCGGATACGAGTCACTAGTGTCCAAACTACTCACAGACTGGACCGGGCGCTGACATTGGCGCCCGGTGATCATCAGATTTGACGACGCTGATTGGCTGAAATTATGTTTCGGCATCATAGTTTACAGATAGCAAGAGTCAGCTGCTAGTGGCTGCTGCTGCTGCTGCTGCACTGGTTGAGGGCTCCTTTCTTACCGCTCAGACGAGAGAGGGTAATGACCATAGACTGTATATAGGTAATACAGTGGGCAAGGCCAGGCAGGAAACATGTGACTTATCAGTAACTTTAGACATCATCGTAACACAATTTTAAACGAAATTGTATTGTAGATTATACATTTTACTGATACCAATTATATAATATTTACCTTGTTTATTAAAAAAAAAAAAATGTAAATATATTTTTCATTTTAATTTCAATTTTGCACGTGGGAAGAGGTGGGGCGGCGACCCTAGTGCCCCTATGGGCCGGCCGCCACTGCTAATGATCATATAAAGATGTTCCTTTACCTCACTGGTTGTAGAAAAAGCTTCTTATATTCGTTTGCATAGCTAGCTAACCAGATGCTAATAACAACAAAGTTATTGACTTTATGATCAGTATGACAGATGAGCAGATCGCCAATGGGCTTACAACTAAAGACGCAGCCATGCAAAAACTGCGGCATGTGTACGGCTGAAGTGCCGGAGCGACGTTCTGGTGCTCTCGGTCAGAACTGCACCCCTGTCAGATGAGACATATACCACGTGATTACACGTAAGGCTTGTGTTGTGTTCAAGGACCCTGACCTTGGACAGGAAAAACAGGCACTCGCTTGTTTAATTATTTTGCGGTCTAAATTTCTTTAATCTTTTTTATTTTTTCCGTGTGTTTATAAATTACCTCGAGGGCCGCAAATGGTCTTGGTCTACGCCCCGGAGGCTCCCCACCCCTGGTTTAAAGCCACACAAGTATTTAGGCAGATTTGTTTTATTGACCTCATAAACTTGGGATTTATTTCCGATCTAACATTGCTAAATAGGAGCTTGCTTAGTGAATTGCTAATAGGGTTGAACATTATGGTTACCCGTTACAATAGAATATCCCTAAACAGCTCATTATATTCCTTTTGATAATTAGTTTAGTTTATTTTTGGCTGGTTAATAAGTTGTTTATCACCACCAACATTTTTACGTGTTTCCCCATTTGTACCAATATTATACGTCCAGTAAATCCCAACGCTTCATCTGTTGTCGAAAAGCGTCCAACCAGCACTTTCAATGCTAAACCAGCCAAGCCCAGTCCGGCCCTCGCTGCCTTCAGGTTCACGAACTCCCTGGCTGTTCTCTGTCATCCTACTCATTAAATGTGCATGCTCAGCAAAGCAATTGCTCGCACTAGACTTAAACATCTGAGTCTCTATGGAAACGTGACTGAGGTAGACATGTTTTGTCATTTTCATCAAGTGTGCATTTATTATTTTTCTCATCTCTTGAAGTACCCATCTGTGCTTCTGTACCAGGGCGCTCACACACTGAGAGGTTTGAATGGAGAGTACAAGTGGTGTGTGTGTGTGTGTGTGTGTGTGTGTGTGTGTGTGTGTGTGTGTGTGTGTGTGTGTGTGTGTGTGTGTGTGTGTGTGTGTGTGTGTGTGTGTGTGTGTCCAAGTATAGCGTAGCACCTTAAGTAGCACCTATAGTATGTATATAGTAGCACACACACACACACACACACACACACACACACACACACACACACACACACACACACACACACACACACACACACACACACACACACACACACACACACACACACACACACACACACACACACACACACACACACACGCGCGCACTCACCTAGCAGTGCTGCACGTGTAAGCGCATGTCTTTACAAACTAGTGCATTATTATTGAAAGCTTACTGTAATTCAGGTAGAATCAGTATTCCAGTGAATTGAAGAGACTCTAGAGTAGACTATACACATGTTCATATCAAATTTATTGCAAATATAGAAATAGATCTTTTGTACAGAAATCGCAAAGGGAAAAAAATGTCAATGTCAGCAACAAATAATTAAAGAAAGAAAAAAAGCCAAGAATGATCCCCATCATCCAAACCTGTGTCTCTCCCTGTTGGTGTTTAAACATGAGTGTGTAGATCTGAAGCAAGAGGGGAGAGTCACATTAGATTTGGATGGAATATGATCATGGGACTTTTGATTTAATACAGTGACAGACAGTTTAAGCTCAAAAGACCAACTGCCACTGTCAACATGGCAAAAGCTCTGACACAAATGGGACATATATGGCAGAATATGGTAACTAAGATCGTATAATATTGATGCAAACATTTGCTTTGGCCCTTGGGATCACACAGATAGTGGTTATACGTTAGCACTACAGTGATTATATTAGACGGTCGTTCGTGGTACTTTTCTAAGGGGTTATCATAGCTTGAAATCCCTCTACTCCTGTTTCCTTGTATGTGTTCGTAAAAGGGATGAATCTAAATTATGTTGTAAAGGGAATAGAGTCTGTGAGATGTCAGTAAAATGAATGTAAAATGTGTCACTCCAGCAGAGAAATTGCAATGGTTCAACTTCTAAAAACACACGGTTTATTATTAATATTGTAACTTGCTCAAATGTGTCCCGAAGCGGTAGTTTGTCAGATTGTGCAGTGAAGTGTGAAATTGTATCCCTAAACTCAAAGGAATTAGAGCTCAGTAGAAGTCAAATCACTGAATGCTGACTGAGCAGGTTTTGAAAGCCCTAAACGTGACTGAATAATAGTTTAATTTGGGTTTATTGCTTAAAAGTACACAGTTCTGCATCATGTGTAAATAAACCTTAATATGTTTGTTGCTGCAAGGCCAAGACAATATTAGCTCTGGAACCGATCAATGCACAGACATTTAATTTCCTCAATGAGTCAAGGAAGGCCCCGCTCCCCTGCACT
This sequence comes from Pseudochaenichthys georgianus, assembly GCF_902827115.2. NCBI lineage: Eukaryota > Metazoa > Chordata > Actinopteri > Perciformes > Channichthyidae > Pseudochaenichthys > Pseudochaenichthys georgianus. The sequence continues at coordinate 26,556,853 of NC_047510.2, forward strand.
CTTGACAGCCATTTTTCGGAAGCCGCTGAGTTTTCAATCTCTGGCTCTGACAAGGCCCATCATTCTGACTTTGGGACTGCCACAGCACTGGATTGTGTGTTCGGAATAGCAATGGATTCCCTGCCTCTGCTGTCTGTGAGCGCAGAAAACACTAATGTTCATGAACTAATGATCAGAATGAACTGCTCTCACTGCAATGGGACCTTTTAGCCAGCTTCCCAACACTGGATCTGGCATTAGATTAAAAGGAGCTATGGGTTACAGATTAGCCTCCAGTACCAATAAAGCTGCCCTATCAGATAACAGCACAATTGCACCCAATTAAAACATGGCACTACACACTGGGTTAATAATGTAATATAGCTTTGCCATGTTGACAAGCTGAAGAGAAAAGCCCTGAGGCCTCTTTAAGTGTTGGCAAAGGCTCCACCACAGGCTATACATCTCAGTTGGAGAGTCTTGAACTGTCACTGCAGATTGTAAACATGGATAGGATTTATGGCCTGCTTTTTCTGTACCGACTGTAATGCAATAACTAATCTGTCGGCAGAGGTGCTGTAGGTGTTACCAGCACACTATTGGATGGGTGCCAAATGAAATGTACTCACATCTCGGACTCCCTTAAAGCCACAACTCTGTCCAACAGGAACCATTTATACTTTGTTTGTTTCACTCTGTGTTTATATTATCGTGTCTATAAAGACCTCAGTTATGAACGTAACGTGTATTATAAGTTTCCATATCTGTGCAGGTGTCTGTTTTTGTTGAATCAAGTTGAGAAACAGTCTTTTCCATGCACGCAAAAGGCTTTTCAGCAGTTTAAAGTCTTATAAAATAACTGATTTACAACAGACGGTGTTAGATGAATTTGATCAACTACTTGGCTAGAAAACCAGCAGGCTGTGTGAGGAGAGGATGGGAATGAAAATCTGTGATTTAGCTAACAGTGAGTGGGCTGCGTCTGAGGGCGAAGCTGCTGATGCTGCATTGATTTAAGAGTGACGTCTAACTGATGGATTTGGATTAGGTTAACACCATTAAACAATACCTGCTGTGTGTGTGTCTACATCGATGACTGTTCTTTGAACCTATACTGTCATGTGGTATGTCTCTAATCGTAAAAAAACTTTCTATAAAGCAGGCCGCTTAGATAAAGAGAAAATCCAACCACAAACTGTGACAGGGCCTCGCCTCGGGCCAAAGAAGATAGCTTTGCATGTCTGCCATGGAGAATAATCGCTGTAATGGAGAAGAACAGAATGCAGTTTCTCAGAACAGATGGATGTGAACACCCACAAGCCTCAGACATTTTTACCCCCTTTGCACTGCACTCGCCACCAGCCTGTGGCGAAAATATTATGGAAGCTGAAGTATCAGTATATTATACAATCACCCAAATGAAAAACCAATAGGTTAGAATGTAAATAGAAAACGTCACAGAGAATAAAAAACGGCTTAAAACCTAAATGTTCAAATCAAAGGTACTTGACAATATTGTTTTTTAGCCCCTATAGTTTCTGTTTTTCAATGTACGTCCACTCAACAATATATTTTTCTCTCAAAAAATACAGGGAATCATGCAAATATAACAACTTTTCTTTTATGTAGTACACTATGTTAAGCTTTCTCTGTTCATAAACCTTTAACATATATCATTGCAAGTACTAAAAGTCAAACCCTTGGTTCCCAATAACCAACCACCCCACCCGCAAAAAGAAAAACCCTAACAAAGTAAACAAAGACAAACAGCCAACTGAAAAAAGAGAAACACACGGACATATCAAGAGATCAGGCCGAGTATAAAACATCCATAGAAGCATTTTTTTAACCGTAGCATTTTTTTTCTTTTATATAGTGTACAAAATTCACAGATATTTCACAGATTCTTTAAGTCTTTTGTCCGTCTTTGGAAACTAAACATTGCAGTTAATGCATACATGTAAACGTGTCTGTGTACTAATCAGGTGGCAAACAATAGCCTATTTTGGCTTTCTTCCAGGATTTGCAACTGCTCTTCTGCTAAAAGAAATACGTTATTTAGAATCACCAGAGCTTTCTCAACCTTAAAAATGACAGGTATAGCTTTAATCGTTTTTCCAGCATGCTTCTTCAAGATGTTAAAACATGAACGGGTTGGACATGAGTAGTCTGCTATATCTTAATGAAGACATCTAGTCGTTTGTGAATGCTTCCAACATAAACATGTCAGGCTTCTCATTGTAGATTTAAAAACTGCTTGGCAGGTGTAAAGGCAGCGTTGGCAGTGTTAAGCCAGTCAGAGCTGCCTCATTAAAGAATGACCAACAAAGCAGTCACGCCAAGACATATTTCATTTGTCCAAATCACTTCCTTTCATCGTATTTGAGATGAATACAGTTTTGCATTAAAGCAACATTTTACAAAATGCGTTTAACATTTTCCTCACATCTTATTATGCCTTCTGTAGCTTTCATGAGAAGATCAACGGTGTTTTCATGAAATGTTTTAGAATATCCACAAAGGCAATCTCCCGCACAGTAATATATGAAACTTAATAGACCATTAGATAAAAGGTCTGAAGATACCAAATGAAATGATTTTCAACCTATTCTCAGTAGATGAAGTCTGTCACCTGCCATGACAGACATGAGGGATGCTTTCAGTTTTCAGAAGTGCTGACGTTTTTGAAAATCTTTTAAGACCGGTCCCCACAGTATTCTTTGTTAAGTGTGTGACTCTATCCTTCTGTGTGTGTGTGTGTGTGTGTTTCATGAATCATCCCCCTGAATCATGCACGGTTAGTCTTAGTGTAGCCTTTATCCCAGATGTTTGCGTGCATTAAGCCAAAATCCCCTTCCCATTGCTATCTTCTCTTTGAAGACCTTGCCCATTACCTGCCTTTCAGGAAAATAGTCATTTTTGGTTTAGTCAGACTGTGACTCATTCTGGCTCACTTTTATTTTTCCATGTTTGACGACTACTCTTGCCGTGTGTGTGTGTGTGTGTGTGTGTGTGTGTGTGTGTGTGTGTGTGTGTGTGTGTCTGTGTGTGTGTGTGTGTGTGTGTGTGTGTGTGTGTGTGTGTGTGTGTGTTGTGGAGGGAAACAGGTTTAAAAACACTCTCATTGGTCACATAATAAACCACATGTAGAAAATAGGTTTGCTGTTGGTGTGATGGTGTCAACATCGGTTATTCAACATGTTATAATTAAAGAATGACTTAACATTGTGCAATGTTTTTCTCATATGCTGGATCTTGATTGTCTAATCCACTTGCCTCTTGGTTACATAATAGAATATATTACTTCTGTGGTTTAGAAATAAGAATAATATGCAAGTTTGTATACTTGCCTCCTTGTAAGAAGATGATCAAGTAAATCATTACAGATTACATCCAAATGATGATTATCACTCGTAAAAGCAAAGTCTCACTTTGATTGAGATTGCTTAAATGACGCATGACATGGATGAAAAGTGCAGTGTAACATGGGAGGACGGAGAACTTTTACTCTGGTCTTTACTAATGAAAGCATTTAGCAACTCAGAAACTGATTAGACATAAGCCCACACCCCATTTTGGGCTGTAATTCATTATTTATACAACTACATTTTAGTTTAATCAGGCCAGACTGGTTAACAGATAGCATCAAAGAAATACAATTAGAAACCATCTGTGATGTGTTGTGGTAAAGACAGATAGGGGAAGCAACCACAGAAAGGATGAAACATTAATAGCACATTAGAGGGCTTTCTCACGTCTAGCTTTCCTGTGGCTGTGAGACAAACAACAAGGACGGTGCTACAAAAAGGACCATTGATCACTGAGTGAGCCTCCCTCAACTAGGATATGAGCAGCATGGGAAGGAAGAGAAGGCTTTTTCAGTTTGATGCTGGCTTTGTGGCACAACAACAGGTAGAAGGACATGGCTAATGCTTTGAGAAATATCACCGGTCCTGTTTGTAATTTGAAAATTCAGATGGTAAGTTAATCAAACCGGATGTTATCTGTTTTATCCAAAGCTGTCCCGTGCAGTGACAATTGAAAATATAATTACATTTGGATTCTCTATGATTATCTTGTGGTCATTTTGGCAGAAGGCTTTCAAGTGATTATCAAGGTTGAGAAACACAATATCCTCTAAAACGATTGCACTAATTTGAGCTATTGTGAAACGGTGTTCATTAAATCATTGGCACTTCTCCCTCGAGCGCGTTCTTTGTTGGGCTGGTAATGCTGTGTCATAATACAAATCTGTGAATAACAAAGCTGTGAATAACATTTGAGCAGAAGAGCAGTTGCACATACATTCGTACCCCCTGCAAATCAGTTTCCTTTGCAAATATGTGTGTTAAATATATTAATTAAAATAGAAAATGTATTAAATAAAAAAATCCTCCATCAAAACAGTAATATCCAGGAATGTCTGTCAAATAGATCATGTCAGATTGATGAACATTAACGGCAGCTGTAATGATCAATCCTGATATTACTGAACATTTCTAAATGTGCTGTAACGCGTATCCTCAGTGTCTATGTCTGTAAACGTATTATGGCAGTTGAGGATCTGGGAACTAATTTTCTTCAGTGGGATTGAGAACTCCAAAAGAAAATCCTTTCTTCTGATTTGTCTGAGTCAATCACAGTAACACAAGCTCCTTTGGAAACGTTCTTATCTCGGGTAATTGGAGACGAGTGGGAGACATTTCCAAGACTGTCTGTTCGTCACATGGTGCTTTATCATAAAAAGAAGGCGGATAAGGTGGTGCATCCCAGAAATGCGATTTTTAAAAGGTGACCATGAGGCTCTTGAATCCATCAATTGTAAACACACACATCAGAACACTGACTCCAAGGGGCGATGACCTCTGACCCTGACGGTATGCACACATCTTTATAAGACAAGGAAAAGGAGACAGAGATAGATTCATGAAAACAAAGAGAGCGGGAGAAAAACACAGATCAATATGGGGGGGGGGGGGTCATTACACACCACCCTTCAATTGTTGCATACTCAGTCCTGTTCAACCTGGATTCAAGTGCATGCTAAACAAATCAACACATTTAAAAAAGAAGAAAAGCATTGTTGATACGTGTTGAACAGACCCTCATCCTATTATCTTTGCCTGTAAAGAAGGGCAATGTCTTACTGTTACTATCTGATAAAACACAACAGGAAGTGTCTCATGCTGAACCATCGGAACTATGGGAGCAGGGAAGGTAGTGGGAGATGGATCAAAACACGACAGCCACAGAAAAGGAGTGCGATAAACGATGTTGAATAAAGCCCTGAACTAAAATGTGGAGCGAGAACCTCTGATTCAGTTTTTCACATTTTTCAGGTATGATCTCAGATTGTGTATGTCAGCAGTTGAAGCAAAAATCCAAAGGCTACACAGCGCTTTGAGAAAGCAGGATGCCTTTTGCTAGAATGCCTGGTAATAACACTATCATGAGGAAAATCACAAGTACATGGTTTTATAGAAAAGGCCAGATGGGTGGATAATACTATACAAGAATGGAGATTAGATTATGGCTGTGTTAGCAAGAGGCACTGCACTACTGTGGTATGTATGTCTGAGCATTAATGGACAATTATATTAACATTGTTGAGATTTATACATTTGTCCATGCCTTTAATAATCTAGTATTTTTTCGACTCAAACAACCAGCCAATAGGCAATACATGACAACTATTAATTTAGGTAAATTTGGGCACATATCATATATTCTGACAAGGCATGCCAATACCCACTTACACTAACCACTGTGTACCACACACACACACACACACACACACACACACACACACACACACACACACACACACACACACACACACACACACACACACACACACACACACACACACACACACACACACACACACACACACACACACACACACACACACACACACAATCAGGAGGCGTAAAGTGCGAGCGAGCATGCCTGTCACATGTTGGTTGATTAAGTTATCAATAGACGACAATAGCATTGATTTCGAGAAAAGAACAGACATGTTGGCAGTAATTAGAAGTGTCCTTTCCCTCTGTGCCTCATCCCGTTTTTAATGTTAGGGAAAGGATTTGGAATGTACTCCAGTGCTTACATCAAATGGTGCAAATAGATTTCCCCCCTAACCTGCTTGTAATCTACTTATTCACAGTGGCTGCAGAAAAAAAAATATTGATATCCTTGCTTTTCCTTCCTTTGTTCTCTTAAACCCTCGCTTTCAAGTTCTCCTGTTCCATTGTCACGTATATTACATGTTTGCTAGATTGTGTGAGTTCATCTGTCACATGGTTAAATCTTTCTATTGTACAGGTAAGTAGCATTTCAATATATTATATATGATTTTACTTAATGTTCTTTTTCACGCTCTGTATCATTACATGGGCAAATGGTGCTTAGAACAAATAAGGACATTTGCAGGACAACATTCTTTACACCACTCATTGAACCATGCGTGTTGGAAAGATGAAAGATACCACTTTAATCTCTTTCTCCCTCATGTTTTATTTATGACGCAGGACCTTAAAGCCCTCTTGACTGCTTTCTCGCTCTTCTTTTGTTGATGTCTTTCCCTTTTCTCCTTTCTTTCTGTGTGACAGACGCTATTGACATGCAAATACCTCATCCGCATGAAAAGAGATAGGGTCTGCATCTGTGTTCACTAAACGGCATGCTGTCACTTGACAACAGAGCACAGATCCCACCATCCATAGTCTCCCTTTGCCTCGAAGTCTAAACATATCCAAGGGCAAATTGACACAGCACCCAAAACCAAATAGGAAACGACATCTTGGATCACAACAGCTTATAATGAAGGATATCAGCATTTACCTTCAGTAATTATCCATAGATGGAAAAGTGGCACTGATAAAGACGGTCCATCTGATCACTGAAAAGTACAGTTTTACACAGTTGGAAATACTTTCTGTGCAATAAATAAAACCCACAAACACTAAATGAGAATGATCCAGAAATAGTGCTACAACAAAGTGTAAAATAAAACACCATAATGATTCTCGAATCCCAGGCACAGTTTCACAGTCCTTGCTTTAGCACAATATTATATACACCTAGCATGCCAAAAAACATAACAAAGGCGACGTTTTGTCCTCAATGTTCTCTACATTATCCTCATATCCTTTCTCTAGCCCACAGGCATGAAAGGAAATTATCCAAACAATTTTTCCCACAATGCTTATCTCTGGTCCCAAAGTCACAACTTCTGCTGTGCGGACACCCCTTTCCAGTAATCAAGGATGTCATGCAGGTCCTCGCCTTTAGCGAACTGCACCTTTTTTCTAAGGGCGTTTCCTGCCGTCACATAACAGGCCTCATCGCGCTGGCCTTTCCGGTAAGGACGAAAACGCTCCCAAATCCGCAGTGAGCTCTCTGAGGAGTACTCTGGGCTGGAGGAGTAGCCAGAATAACTGGAATGGTGGTGGGCAGGCGAAAGCTGGGAGTAAGATGCTGCATCCCTGCGGGAGCGCGTCAGGGGCTTTAGGAAGGAAACCCTCTGGGCTGGGGAGCCTTGGTGGGAGCCTTCATAATACAGAGCTGGGACGGAGTGGCGGTGCTCCGAGCAGTGGTAGTCCTGCTGCACCTCCAGCTGCTGCTGCTGCTGCTGCTGCACCTCCAGCTGCTGCTGCTGCTGCTGCTGCTGCTGCTGCTGCTGCTGCTGCTGCTGCTGCTGCTGCTGCTGCTGCTGCTGCTGCTGCTGCTGCTGCTGCTGCTGCTGGAGGTGTATTTTCTGTTGTTGATGGTAATGGTTTTGCTTCTGGTTGTCACTGTCACAACCACCACCACCCCCTCCACCGCAACTCCCACTCCCCACTAAGGGCAACCTTTCAATGGGCTCCCCACAGCCCACGGGACTGGCTCTGTCTTGGTACTGCGGCTGTTTACAGCCATCTGGGCTCCGAGGCTCAGAAACTTCCAGGCTATACACCCTAGCTCCTCCACGTTCCCTGTCCCGACCCATGGACCCACAAGAGGTGGTGCTGGACTGTTTCTTGACAGAATTTGCTATAATCACAGCTGCATCTGCACTCAGTTGCCGCTGGATGGGACGTACAGCAGAGGCTGGTGGAGGAGGCCTGTAGGGGGGACTGACGACGAAGCCACCACCACTGATCCCTGGGCGCTCACAGAGAGGGGCATTCAAGGCAGGGAGTGGAGGTGGAGGGGGTATTTTGGTGGGAGCACTGACGTGGCACGTATCTGACAACCCTTGGGAGAGTGGGATTAGGCCACGAGTCAGAGAGGACGTGCTGGTGGGGGGAGGGGAGGTGGGATTGGAGCAGGCTGTAGGGTTATTAGAGACCCCTGAAGCAGCGACTGCTGCCGCATCCAGCTTCAGTGCATCGATGCAGTTGTTTATGATCTGGTTAACTTTGTCCACCTCCATGGCAATAGTGGAAATCTCAGATGCAGAGCCACGTCCGTCATCATCTGAGTCATCTCCTATATCAGTTCCATCATCGTCCCTCATGTCCATCCCTACATGACCACCATCTCCCAATCGCTCCATCCCGGCCCCACCAGTTCTGACATCCATATAGTTTCCTTTACTTGTAGCAAGGGCCTCTGAAAAGGCAGTAGCCATCTTTTCCACTTGTGGGATGGAGGAAAGCCTGGAGGAACTGGTGTTTGCTGAGTGGAGCATTCCCGAGCTAGAGGATTGGGACATGGGAAGTTTGCCTCCATGGTGGTGCTGATACTGGTGATGTTCTCTGGACTGCTCCTGAAGCTTGTGGACTGCCATTGGATCATTTGCCACTGCTGCTGCCACTTCTGGTCCATAGCGCATTTCTAGTATGGTTTTCTTGACACAGATGGACTTCCTCTTGTCGTCATGCCTCCGTTTCTTACGAAGACAATAGTAGACTAAGCCTAAAATAATGAGCATGCCAAAAAGGCAGCCCACAATGGTCATGATATAGTGAGTAGTGGTGGAAGGTGTGGGGAGCAGGTCATCTTGATTTTGAGCCCGAGTGGCAAACTGGAGGCAGGTGTGGTTGTAACGTTGAGAGTTTCGTATGGATGCTACACAGAAGGTATAATTGGTGTGTGGCTTGAGCTTGTCGAGGGTAATCTTCTCCTTCTTGTTCTTCAGATTCATAACGTCAGACACATATGTGTGGTTGTATTGTGTAAGAATATACATTTTGCTGTAGGGCCGTGGAATCTGTACAAGGAGAGAGGCTGACGACAAAGAGACATGATGAAGCTTGATACTGGGACTGTTTTCACCGGAAGAGGGGGTGGGCTGATGGTTTGGCCCAATAGCCCCAAACATCTCTGGTCCGATCCCGGAAGGACCATCCAGATCTGGTGGCAGTGAAGTCATCCCTGGAATCATCACTCCATCTCTGCAGTGATGGTACAAAATGTTTTTAGCATTTCGACCAGCATGGCCAGCGGCGATGAGTAAGGGGTAGCCAAACATTTCCCGGGGCGTCTCACACTGGAGGCGGTCGTAGGTGTGTGTTACATTGTTGAAGGACTCCAACCAGGTGAGGAAGCTGTAGAGCTCACAGCCGCAGTGGAATGGGTTCGCTGCCAGTTCACACACCATGAGTCGATTGAGAACCGTGAACGTAGATGGGTCAATGCGGCCAAGTCTGTTGGAAGACAGGTCAATGCTGCTGAGGCTAGGGCACTCCCAGAATGCATTGCTGTCAATAACTTCAATGAGGTTGTGCTGGAGGAAGAGGCATTGCATCCGTCCCAGTCCTCTCATCATACCCTCAGTTAAGTTGGTAATCTTGTTGTAACCGAGCTGGAGAACCTGAGAAAAAACACAAAGGAGCATTTGATCATTTAATTCCTTTTTAGAGTTTTGACATTTCTTCAACATAAGCACGTATACATATGGGGAAATGGGCTTACGTTGACAACCCATTTGATTGTCTAACTGTGTCCGGTTGACTATCTAAGCAAGTAATGTTTCATTTGTTAAGTTGTTGTGCCAATCATTGAGGTTGTGTACTTTAACTAGGAGATCTGGAGTACTTATAAGTATAAAGCATTAGTACACTCAACCCTATGTCTGAGTGGTTAGTTTAATTATGTCGAGGAACATTTTATTACCATCACTCATAATACTCCTGAATAATCTTGGTCTCCCTCTTATGCATTTCCATGCGTTCAGCTAAAATATCATTACAATGAACTCAGTTTCATAATTAACGAGAACAATTCACTGAAATGTAGTTATGGAAGTAATTATTTACAATACATCGAATCAAGCTCAAGCTGTTAGCTGTCGTAAAGTGAAAGTCCTAGACTCAATCTAAGGTGTAATGCATTGTGTACTATATCATAGTGTCCAGCTCAAAGCTTTTATCATTCATTCCTTCTTCACCTGTAGGTTGGCTTGTCCTGCAAAGGCTCCATCCTCGATATGGCTGATTTCATTCTTGGTGAGGTTGAGGTCAGTCAAGTTGGTGAAGCGAAACATAGAGGTGAAGAGCACAGCTTTCAACTTGTTCTCATTCAATCTCAAGTCATGGACAGTGTTGTTGATGTGCTGGGGGATTGTCTCGTACGGCGGCTGGTTCTGACTGCAGATAGCAAGCCACACATAGCCTTTGTCCCCCTCAATGAGCCAGCAGTCTCCATTGACCATGTGGGGAAAATGGGAGAAGAGGAGGAGGGAGGGGACAATAAGAAAAAGAAGAGTGGAGGTGGTGAAAGCACCCTGCATGATGCCGGTGAAAATAAATCAAAGATGGGAAGCTAGAATATATAGGAGAAAATGTTGGGGCAGGCAGGAAAGGAGGTTGTTTTGTTGGAGAAAGGGAAGCAACAATGGTTGCTCGGAAAGGATTTCCAAAACTGAAAAGGGTCTGGGCTGGTTGCTGAAAAAGGGGTGAAGGCTTCACAATGCCAGTCACAGCTGTATGGTCATCTTGGTGATTAGCAGGGGATCCATGTTATGTCATATCTTGTTGGGCTGCAATGTGGGGTGACACAGCTTGTCTTCATAGTCTCTCCTTCAGCTTCAGCTGTGACGCACGCAAGTGGATGGAACCTTGGAATAGTGGAGAATCTAGAAAGGGAATACAAAAAAGAAATACTGTATGAGAAGAAAGTAAAAGCAAAACAGGTGATAAGGCAAGGCAAGTTTATTTATATAGCACCTTTCAACACAAGGCAACACAAGGTGCTTTTCAAAAATGAAAGACATTCAGACAAAGGCATTTAAAAACAGTCATTAAAAAGAACAGATAATAAAAGAAACATTAAAAGAAAAAATACATTAATAAAAGTACATTCATAGATAGTACATGAATAAAAAGTTACAGTGCAGTTTAAAATATGAATAGTTCACACAGAAGTTCCACTTTACTGATGCCTTTCTTTAAGGTTTCTCCGAACATGAGCTGTGTCCGCTTGTATGGCACATACGTCCCGAGCAGCATACACAGAGAAAAGCAGCCAGGACAGAGTCCCCAGACACTGATCCCCTGGGGTTACTATAGCCACAAACGTTCATTAACCAAAAACGAAACACAACCGCTCAGTTTCAATTAAAAGCAGCGGCAAAAAGAAAAGTCTTCAGCCTGGATTTAAAAGTAGTAAAGCAAGACATGTCTATTACCTCCTATTTTTGTTATTTGTATTGCAGTGTTTTAGGTATTAATGGCACTTTTGTACTGAAGAATGAATAAATAAACACAGTTGAATCATGAATCAAAATAAATGCTAAATTAATTCAGACCACACCAAATTCATTTAACCTGCAGGCGTCCACAAATTAATCTCAATTTTCTTCGGGGCTTGTTCCACTCTTTTTTTTCGTCAGCTGGTGTTCATTCTCATCATGTTCATATGTCACACGCTGCATCCCCAACAGCTCCCCTTTTAGCATTGGTCATCGCCCCTTGGACCCCGCTTGGTAATGCTATGAGGTCATCTAGCTTGCGCCGATACCTACATGCACGCACCTGCCAATCCTCCTCAGTCCTCAGGGGAGGATATCTTTTTGTAAACACAAAGTGCAGCAACAATCACCCACATTCCAAACAACACATTATCACACACATTCCTTGTTATTTCACCATCCTGCCAAACGTAAGCGCTCTATCCCATCTGCATGTCATCTGAAGAGCAGTCAAGCGTTTACATAAGGAGAGCATTAGCTGCCTGTTGCATCATGGCAGACATTGTCCTCTTGCCGGCTCGTAGCTGGGTAGACACACAAATACACCCACATTACACACATGGAATCTGAAATGCACACATGGTTCTCAAACATACATGTGCATGTGTAAACGTATGAACTCAAACTCATGCATGTCCTCAAGAGTATTTTTCCAGGCTCAGGGGAACTTGTACAGACATTGAATGCTATGAGGATGGTTTTTAACCAACACACTGATGGAAAGCTGTACACAAGGTTCACCTAATGTGAAGACTCATGATGGTTGAAAGCGTGTTTAGAGCAGCTGGCAGTTAAGTTGTATGTCCTTGACCTCAAGTAAGTGATGTGTGTGTTAGCAAACAGTACAGTGAAGTAATAGGTTTACCAGCAGTGTATATAATTAGTAGTAAGTGTAGTGGCAGCCTTTATCCGTGTAACAGTAGCTGTACTTATAATTGTGGTTTAGTTAATGCTGATGTTTGTATCTTTCCAAACCACCCACACCCACCCACCCACACACACACACACACACACACACACACACACACACACACACACACACACACACACACACACACACACACACACACACACACACACACACACACACACACACACACACACACACACACACACACACACACACACACACACACACACACACACACACACACACACACACACACACACACACACACACACACACACCACTTCAGGGGACATTACATTGACTTACATGCATTTCCTGGAGACTTATCCTAACCTTAACCATAACCAACACATGCCTAACCCTAACCCTTACCCTTAACCTAACCAAGTCTTCACCCTAAAATTAATGATTCCCCTCATGGGGACCTCCATTTTGTCCCCATAAGGGAGGCCAGTCCCCACACACACACACACACACACACACACACACACACACACACACACACACACACCCACACACACACACCCACACCCACACACACACACACACAATTCATATTAAACATTTTGTTATCTACTACGATTCATATATGTATGTCATCCCATCTCTCCTCTGTTTGACAGTCCCTCGATTCCCATCAATATTCCATGAAACAACAAATTAAAACTCTCTCTCTCTCTCTCCCTCTCCCTCTCTGTGAGGAACAGGCCACTTTTCTCCCTCATGCTCTAAATTCAAACTGAGAATTGAGCTCATTCCGGGCTATTCCGGTTCACGCTCCCGAGAGGTGTCAGGAGAGAATCAGGTCCATCCTCTTTTTTTAATCCACTTATTACAGAAGATTGTGCCGCCTAAAGCATGTTGGAAATGGCCCATTATCATGTAGATCTCACGAACTTATGCACCTGCTACATTACCTGTTTCCGCTCACAGGCAGACACAGAGCGAAAAAGAACATTTGATTGTCAATGTGTTTGACAGATTGATAAAACAGATGGAGACAACGCTGCATCAAAATGCGGCTAATCTGGTCATGAGTAGAACGCGAGAAAACAGGTGTGAATGACAGATGAATGGCGTCGATCAATGAAGCCACCCTCACCAGTGATGTATTTGATTAAACACACATTTGTCCCTGAACGGGCTCAAAAGACCAATTTGCTGTAACGAGCATCCCAATCATGTTTTGTTTTGGTTTAACAAATCGGAAAAGTATCAAATGTTGTTCAACGTTGTTATCCATCAAAGGGCTCTTGTGACGGAGATACCATTACCTAAAATACCCCCAAAAATCGCTGCTGTTAACTCTTTACGTACCATCCGCACATATTACAGCTCCAGCCATTGTGTACAACATGACACCTGTCCTAATCTCTACACAGTCTTGCCCACATCATTTTGGGACACTCCCCTGCAATAGATTGTCTTGCTCTGCTTTCTGAGGCTTATCCCCTCGACATGAGACGTGATCTCATTTGGTGCTCCACATAGTGAAAGCCCCAGGGTTAACATGAGGGAGGCAGGCAGCACAGTAGGCCTGCATGTGTGTGTGTGTGTGCGTGCGTGCGTGTGTGTGTGTGTGTTTGGGGATATGATTATATATTAGGAATATGGGACATGCATAACACCCAAATTTAAAGAGCATGACTCACAACACTGATCAATAGAAATGTAGCACAGATCAAACTTTTTTATGCGTTAGCAAACTGTTTTTGTATTTTCTTAAATATATATTCGTATGTAGAACTTGTTATCTGATTTATTCTTGATATGACATGACGATAAGATCCAGTAGCCACATTATTTAGCTTGTTTTTTTGGTTTTTATTTCTCACTTGCGCTTGTGGAGCAAGTACAGTTATCCAATCAGAGTAGGTCACAGCAGCAGAAATGAAGCAAAGTAACAAGTGAACAGGTGGTACGAGCTGCAGGTGTCTGACTGTCCTACTTCTACCTTTTTTTCTGAAAATCACAACACAAATTCTCCTTTTCCACAAGCCCCGTCTTGTAATTGAATAACTGGCACACACAACAAATAGAATAAAGCTGGAGCACTAATTCGTAGTACAACTGGAGTTAATTAAATATTAAACATCGCTTCACACTGTAACCCCATTCTGTAAGTGGGTAGTCTGTAAACTCGTTTTCCAGACCCCAACCAAGCTATGTCTAAATGTAGAGTTAAAAGTGAGTACAAATAGCATTCCCCATGCTTTTGTGTTAACCCATAAGGCCATAACATTTCATTGGCTGAAAGTGCATCACTTACTATAGCAAAAGTGCAGATGTTGACGAACCATTTCACCGTGTGTTCTCTCCTTTTAGATACTCTGCACTTTAGCCTAACAGCATATCTATGATTGCACGTACAATATATTTATCATATTTCATAAGGATCAGTTTTCCTTTGGAACAAGGTTTTTGAAGCCAAACATATTGTGAAGGACAGCATTTACATACATACACGCATACGCAAACATCACACTTCGTCACTCATGTGAGATAGCATCTGGGTTACTCAATGTACATGATTGTATTGATCCTCACTGTTGCCATGGAAACACAGTTATGATTGACGGTGGGAAACTAAGCCCTATGCTAACAGAATAGGGTGATGTTGGCAATTGCATGAGATCAGCTTTGTTAGCCACAATGATAAAACCCTAAACTCTGATAGCATCCAACGAACATTGACTGTGACAGGAGTTGGAATTGGAGCACATCCATATAATTTCCATTGCCAGCGTGACTGGGAGCCGGGCCATTGTCGGTCCGAATGTAAATGTATTTACTGACACCTCTTTGTGCTGCGGGCTGCATATGATGCTGTCAGTTTGGATTGTGTCACCTGTGAGTTATATATGTACCAACTGAACAGGCATGTCAAAACAAAGAGAGGCAGATTTATGCGCATGAAAATGTTACAGCAAATGTGCACTGCACCTTTCATGCTATGTGTGCTCATAATCTGTGTATAATTAGCGCCTGATTGACTAGCTAGCTCATTACGCAATCAGAAAAAGACCTTATGCCTCCGAGTGTATTCTGAGAGTTAGCAAGAGCACTGAAAACCTCTGAGAGCTGATCTGCGGTGATGCTGAAGAACAAATAGTCATTAATAAAGTAATTACATTCTAAATCATTAAGATTACTAATTCAATCATTATGATAATATTCATTTGCAGAGAGGCTTGTTTCACTAATGTTGTGGGAGTGCAGTGTAGTTTGGTTTGAAAGGGTGTCGCTTAAAAAGGTGAAGGGTAATGAAAGCTAAATAAGGCCAAGCCCTGCCTAAAATATTGTTCCCTTTGTTATTGAACAGCCTGGCAGTAGATGCTACGAATTACCGATGTTACTTAAGTGTTTCAAATGTACAGTACTTTATCATAACATGTTGTAACATAACCCAGTCTCACGGCATTTCGTGTTATAGTCACAACATTTTGATTTTGAAAAGCAATGTATTTCTATTGGTGTTTCGTGCCTGCACCACGTCTTTTTGTCCGGTCGGGTCTCGGAAGACCAGAAGCTGTGTGGTTCATAAGAACATTTTCTTACGAAATATCTTACCCTATCCCTTTTATTTTAAATTGTATAATGTCGGAGTTTTTTTGCCGTCCGCGAGGAAAATAAATGGAGCTCAGAGCCTCAGAATACTGAAATCTGTATTTTTTGTCATCTTGTTTTCCTTCTAATTTGTTATTGTTTGGTGCAGGCACGAAAGATATACTACCAATAGAAATACATTGCTTCTAAAATCGTTCTGTGTCAGAATACTGAAATCTGTATTTTTTTTTATCTGCTTTTCCTTCTAATTTGTTATTATTTACATTGCTTTTAAAATCGTTCCGTGTGACTCGAAGATAATGGCGAAATCGTGATGGTGAACACGAATCCATAGATTAATTTCGTGACTATAACATGAAATGCCGTGAGACTGTGTTGAACATAAGGCTTCGGTTTCATAGTTGAAGAATACATTATATGATTAGAGCAATCGTAAGAAAATAGCAGAGGTGGAAGAAGTACTCAGATCTTGTACTAACGTTAAAGAAGAAGTACCAGAGTGAAGGAATACTCTACAAGTAAAACTCCTACAATCAAAATGTTACTTAAGTAAAAGTACAAAGTAACATCAAAATATACTTAAAGTACCAAAAGCAAAAGTACTTATTATGCAGATTGGTCCTTTTCAGAATAATCTATATCAAATGGTTTATTGATCATTAAAGTGTTCTCAAAGCTGGTAAAGGTGCAGATAGTTTGAATGACTTTGTATACTACAGGGTAGCTTGTGAAGTACAAAGTAGAAGTACAAAGTAGCATAACATTGAAATACTCAAGTAAAGTACAAGTACCTCAAGATTTTACTTAAGGACAGTACTTGAATAAATGTACTTAAGTTACTTTACACCATTGTAAAATATTACTATCGCTTTGGAACTTGGATAATATAATACCATGCCAAAGAAGATTGTGTAAATCACTATGAAAAGTAAACTGGACATACAGTATGTTCTCGGAGAATGTGAATTCAAGTTTATTTGCGAGTGTTGCTCTGCACACATTTCCCAGGCACTGGCAGCAAGAACATCTGAGTGTTTTGTTGTTGCTGGTGTTTTGAAAAAACAAGGATGGTTTAAGCAGCTAATTTTGGAATAACTGGCAGGCAATCTTCGGGGTATCATACTGTATATTGTTCAAAAGTATCTGACAATAAATTGCTGTTGAAGTTCAACATAGTTGTTGATCCAGGCCACTGTGACTGAGTACAGTGGAAAGTGTATCGCTGAACAAAGTGAGATCTGGCATCAAATGTTCACTGAGTGGTTTTGGAGAAAACATAAAGATATGAAATATTACAAAACAGAGAAGCGATCTTAGAGCAGTGTCTGAAAGGAGATGTTCTGATAAATGTGTGAATATGCAAACCTGTTCGTCTGAAAGGACAATGATTGACCCTCGACATTTTCGCTTTATTATCTGGATGCTAAACTGAATTGATGTGATTAATTCCACACTGAGTCATGAGACCTTAGACAATACCGGGGGAGGGGGATTTCAAATAAAGTGCAGTTTTCAAGGAAAGGAACAAAATGAAATTATATATTAAATATAACAAATATTATGAATGTTTCTTTTGGCCAAAATGAATTTAAACAAACATATCTGTATATCTCTTATAACCGTTAAAAGTTGGGGACTTTTTTTGTGTGATAAAACGACAATATCTTGTATTGAACTGTAATGTAATTTCACACAGAATGCAAATATGAAAGGGAAATGGAAACACTTTTCAAACTGCTTTCCATGCGACATTATTCCCATTAGGAAATGTATTTATCTAGTCTATTTCCAATGTAAACGATAGAGATATGCAAATTTATTTTTTGAAATACGTGCCTAGTGACCATGGGCGCTTCCATTGCTCCGGGACTTTCCCAGTGACGTCACTGAGTGGGTACGGCTTCCTGGGTACGGCTTCCTGGGCCAAAACTCAATAACAAACAACATGGCGTGCAATGCACCAGTAGTTTACATTAAAAGATAACGGTCGTCGTCAGGAGCGTATTGTATTGCCCCAGGCTGCACAAATGGATTTTATACGAAGAAGGAAGAAGTACATTTCCATAGGCTGCCACTAACGGATGAGAAGCTGCTCAAAGCATGGGTTATTTCCATGAAACGGTCCGATCCGCTGCTGAATCAGTACGCATGTGTGTGCAGCGAACACTTTAAAAATGACGATTATGTCCACAAAATGAGGTTTGATGAGTCTGGATGCCTGGTTCAATACAAAACATCGGATTTGAAGCCAGGATCTGTTCCCACAATATTCGATTTCTCAACGTATGCAGTCGGGAACACAAACCGTCCCAGCACGTCGGCCGCGCAAGACAATGACACCAGTGTTAACAAACGTGAAGTTCGAGCCACCAAACGAGTTGCTTCAGCTGCCGAGAGAGAGGTAAATATTGCAGCACTACCAGATTACTAGCTCACACATGTATTTACTGACACAGTGTGACCTTATTAATTAACACAATCGCGTCCAAGCTAAATGGTAGCTATTATTATGACGTACAATGGAGAATTGGGGGTGTTCTATAGCTCAACTAATTAACACACACGCTCATCTGTCGAAAACAGCCCTAAAAAGGCTAGTATTGCTGGACTAGGTGTTCAATGGATGGTATTGCCAAGATGTATGAGGTGTTGGAAAATAATACAAAATATATGTCAACTGACCACTGGTACATGTGGTAGCCTGGTAGTATACTTCCAGTATACTTCATCAAAATGACTGCCCATCGTTATCAGAGTATTTTCTGAACATGTGCTTAATAATAACACAATCCTTTATAAATAATATATTTTGCTCTGAGTAATAACAGTTTGAGAGTTTGCTTAAATAGTCTTCAAAAACAAATATTTTCCTATTTTTTTTCCAACGGCCGAGATACACATAGGCCTACATAATTATAGGGCATCTCCATGGAGCTCAGGCTGATTGTTTGCTCTCTGATGGGCTGTGGTGGCTCGATCACGTTCTTTTAATTCTTAGGTGTCTTTATTTTACCATTATGGAATAATCACATTGGTAAATAGTGGAGATGGGGTATTTCCGGCCAACTTATCATAGTCATGATTTTGAATATTTCTAGTTCACCTTAACCTGTAACATATTTATATTGTTTTGTATCAGGTCAAACGAGGTATCCATACTGCTGCAGGATTGTTGTCCTGTCAGACAGAAGATACATCCTGCATAGGTGCTGATGATGCAAGTGATGATTCCCAGGTACTGGAGGCACACACAACTAAACGTGGGCAGTCAGTGACTGTGGCCACACAGACGGAACCACTGGAACCATGCCCGTGTAAAACTATGACTTTGGTGAGTGTGCAGACTGGGACCGATGACATTAACAACAGTCAGTTGCTCAGTCATGATCATCCATATCGTCAGCAGGGACATTGCTGGTGGATCCGCCATACTGGCACCTGCAGATGCAATGGCCAAAGCACCACCGACTCCAACACCTGATGTGTCAATGCCTGAAGAAGATGCTTCCAGCTCTGGGGAGAGCATTCCAGGGACTGAGCCTTCTTCGTCAGACTACAGCCCTACTGAAGATGACATTATACAGAATGACGGTGAAGACAGCGAGGATGATGGAGAACATTCAGTGGATGGCAGAGAAGATCCAGTGTCAGACAAAAAATATCTGGTATCCCATGCACAACTGATGAAGCTGTTTTGTGTATGCAACTTTGCCGGATGCGGAAAATGTGTGATCAGCAGGCCGTACTGTTCAGCCAAAGGCTTTGGACTGACAGTGAAAACTGACTGCATAGATGAGTTTGTGTGGACTTCTCAACCCCTCTTAAATGGCACAATGTCCTGCAACCTGTTAGTGCCAGCCACAATTTTCCTGACTGGAAATGCTTATGGCCCATTTTCTGAGATATGCCCGTGTCTGGGTCTGGAATCACTCTCGACAAGACACTGCTATAACATCCAGAGAGTGTATGTGCTGCCAGAAGTTACCAGTGTCTGGAACTTGCACAATGAGGCAGTGATGGCAGCAACTGACGATCAGGTTGTCACTGTGTCAGGCGATGGGCGATGTGACAGCCCTGGTCATTGTGCTACGTTTGGAACGTACACCATGCTTGATATCAACTCAAGGCTCATCATTGACCAGCAGACAGTGAAGGTGACAGAGGTCAAAAATAGCTACTGGTTGGAGCCTGTTGGACTTGAAAGATGTATTTCCAAACGACAGGTATTCTATTGTTAGTTTGTTTATTTCACAGGTCAATAGTAGGCTACATGTAGTATTGCTACAATATATTGTATAATCTTTTGTCTAATTTTAAATAACAATTGTCAATTTGGAATAGAAAGGTTGTGATGTCTAGCTGTCTGCCTGTGCCATTGTATGTATGGGATCTCTGCTGATAGCCAAAGATATATAATGTATGTAAATTTGTTACATGATATGCTAGAGAGGCCATGATTTCGGACAAACATTGTCACATGAAAATATAGAAGGGGGGGGTGGGGTGGCTATCAAACCCGTGTGATAGAAATGGAAGATGTTGGCTTTATTAAATTCAATTTATGGTAAATATCTTTTCAGGATCACAATGTGACAATTTCCATACTAGCCACAGACTGCCACCCTGCAGTGCAGAAGATGCTACGTGAGGACCACAAGACCATCAAGCATGAGTTTGACTTGTGGCACATTGTGAAAGGTGTGAAGAAGCGGATGCTGCAGAGCAGGAATACCGAGCTGAAGGAGTGGGTGCGCATGGTATCCAACCATCTTTGGTACTGTGTGTGTACATGTGATGGTGACGCGTTACTGCTGAAGGAGAAATGGACGTCCATCCTCCATCATATCATCAATGTTCACGAGTGGCTGTCGGCAGAGAAGATGCTGAAGTGTGAACACGAGCCTTATTCTGAAGAGGATGGGAGTTCCCGACCTTGGTTGGAGCGTTCATCCAAGGCCTTTGGCACTCTACAGAAAGTGGTCATGGACAAGAGACTGTTGAAAAAACTAGATACGGTATTGTCTTAATTGCTCTTCTTCATTTATATATTCTGACCTTATAAATTAGTATATTTATCTAAAGAGAATATATTCAACGGATGTAGCCCTGAACAAACAGTAAAATATGAAATTGAAAATATGTAAAAAAGAAAAATACAAACACATGCATAATTAATATCAGTATTTGAATTATCCACCAACCATGGGTGATTATTCAATAGTGATGTTTGAGAATTGCATGTCTGGCATCTCTCGACTCCAATAGTTCGCAATCTGACAAATTAAGTAATAACAAAAATGCTAAATAATGCTGACATTCATGACCCACTCTGTTCAATTGCAGGTTACAGAAGGGATCCATACTGGCGAGCTGGAGAGCATCCATTCTTTGTATACAAAGTACGTTCCAAAGCGCAAGAAGTTCACGGAGGAGAGCTTTCAGGCACGCCTCGCTGCATTGGATCACAACCACAACATCGACCGTGAGCAGGCACAGACCAAGAAGGGGGCACTGCAGTTCAAACTGCAGTACTCGAAGCCTGCTGGAGGATATGTGGTGAAGGCGATGAAGACACCAAAAAGCTACAACTTCCGAAGAGAAATCATGGTAGGGGTAGTCGAGAGGTGTTTATCAGCATCGTCCATGAGGTCCGAACTTGCAGAACACCGTCATACAGATGCAGAGAAGGAGAAAAGGACACTTGGTGCGCATAAAGGCCTGGTAAAACCATCGAAGGAGGATGCTGTGGCACACCACCTAAGTCGATTTGTGAACAAGTAATGTCGGTCTCTATGTGTCTGTCGTATATATGAAGTCAGCCTGTGGGACTCAATGTGTCTGTGGTGTATGAAGCTTAGTCAACCTGTGGGGCTCTGTGGCAAATAAATAAAGGACGTCTATGGCTGAAGTAATATATGCTGGTAGTATTTGTATATTATTATTTGAAGGGTAAAAACATAGTTTGGTTCAGGAAAATGGTCTTTATTACTTTATGAACATCAAGCACTGAAAAACATTTGTAGAATCTAGTGAGATACATGTATATGCTTGATAATATAAGTTGTAAATACTGTTCTGATATATCACAAACATTGTATGAATGGTTCCATTATCAAAGTAGAATTTTCTTCGCTAGCCTAAATGTCACGATTTCACTGTCAAAGATTTGCCTTCCATGCATGGAATCATTGGTCACATCATATCCCTCCAGAATATTCAAATCCTTTGTAGGTTACTGATGGGTAGTGACTTCGTATCCGATTCACAACACAGGCAGGTATCGGCACTCTGTTCCCTTTTCCAAGGAAACCTCTAGTCCAGATGGTGAATTGCCAATAAGCTGTTAGTCTGTAGAGGCTGAAATAAATAGGATACACATATAAATACAAATCATTTAATTTAAAACAATTATATATTTTTAAATAGGGCCTACACTTACTCGCTATTTATTGGTCGTTCGAGGCTTGCTGCACGCACGTCTCGTAGCGATACCATTGCGATCGCCAACATATCATTCTCGATGGAAACCATAGGGAACAGTCGGTGTTCCATGATACACTGGAGATTATTCCCGTCTGAATTGAGCATGTGGTCGATACCAATTCCCCTGCAACATCTACATTCATTTTCCGATGGCATCACCACACAATTGTTGCATGTACACCAATCTGTGTTGTCCATTCGTCCCGGGTTTTGAGCAACATCTTCTTCCTCTGAGACCGAGTCGGTACTGGAACTGGTGGTATTCCACTCGGCGAGTTCAAACCGTCGGTACTTTCGGCGGATTCCGGATCGTAGCCACCTAGTATTCGACCGAATCGGTCCATAAGCATAGGCCATGGGATGCCTGGTAACTGTAGATGCTTCCACATCAATGTCATCTCCCGACGAATAGTCAAATTCATCGTTCAAAACGTCGATCTCATTGCAAAATTCCCCCATCGCTGCCATATCTGCCACGTTGTGTTGACTTCCGGTATGGATACCCGGAGCGAAGACCCACCCAGTGACGTCACCATTTGGGACTCCCCTAATGGCTGGTCCCGGAATTTCCCACCCGGCCGGCGGATAATTAATTTTCTTTTGGCGAGTAATATCATATACAATAAATATTACGATCAATATCCATTGTAAAATGAATAAACTACCGGAATATTATAGCTGTAATGGTGTTTCCTTTCCCCTTTAAACACAATATCTTTTTCTGATTCAGGTTTTTAGGAGATGTTTTGTCTGCCCTTTATTTATGAGGATATTAAATAAACAACACGGAGGCTCTGCAATTTTGAACCAAGACAGCAAACTTTAAATATTACTTGTTGCTCCTGTCTTCAACCAATGGGAAAAAGGGATTTCAATTAAAAAAAACCTGTGAGAGTCCCAGGCTGATGTCATAATCTTAAATGAATCCTATTTCTATTCCCTAAATTGATTTGAAAAAGCCTCCGGTCACTATGGTTACTGTTATTATGCCAAAGTGGCATGATGGGGTGTTTAGCTTTCGGCTCAGTGGTTTTCATGACGGGGTAAGAATGAAACCGATTGTAGCTGTCAATCAACCATCCGCACAACATCCTACAGCAGCTCAGACGTTTCTCCTTTTCATTCAATTATATTTAGATGGAGGTAGGGGATTGTGTGCTGTTACTGCAGCGACTAGTTTTCTTTACCTGATGTTCAACAACAAAAAACATATAGATTTGTTTGGTCTCGACTGGGTTTCTGCTCTTTATCTTGCTATGTCTAGATGTAGACACTCTCCTGCTCCCTCGACAAGCCCTGGTATTTGTTTCTGTCTCCTATTTTCCTTCAATTAGTCTCTTTCTCACCTCACCCTGTATCACTATTTCTATATCTCTGCACTGCTGTGTTGCCTTCTCCTCGTCCAGACCGGCTCCCTGGAGTACAGTCAGTGTGGTGCGGAGAAGTTGGGTCTGTGTGCATAACAGTCTTTCCTCTCCACTTCACACGGGGCTTAGAGATGAGACAAATGCAACTACAGACAGATGAGGCTCCTCTGAGAGCTCCACTGTGTGTATGTGTGAGTGGAACAGATCATTCCTCAGCGGCCATAAGAGGAACCTGTTAAAAGCAGCAATTGTACTTTGTTAAGCATCACTGAACACAATGTTGCTGTTATCTCTTGGTAGGACTTAAAGTTAAACATTTTCATGTGTAGGGTCCTTATTATGCAACATTACACACCCTTTTTAGAGCATTCCATATATAAATCCAATGAGTGTTGGACCATCTTGTGCTTTATTCCTAAATGTTGGGTTGCTCTTTGTTGCTTAAGCAGGATAGAAAAATGTAGGAAGATATAAATAAATGAGGAAGATGAGAGAGGAGAGGCAGAAAGGGAGCGAGAGGAAAGAGAGGGCAGTGCGAGAGAGAGACAGCTGGAGACAGAACTGTTGAGATGTTTGATCTGTGATTCCTCCACAATCTTGTTTTTTGCAGCCGCGAAGAACTGAGACAAAGTCACAGACACTGAAATCACCTTGGATGCATGTTATCATTAAGATCCAACATTTGGAGAAATAGGTAGCAGAACAAGCTCACAGAGAGGCAGACTGAAATGAAAGCGATAGTGGAGGCAAAGGGTGTTCTAACTACCTCTCTGAGGTTTGATCTATAATTCATACTCCATGTCATACTGTATATGCCTTGAGAAGATCCTTTCAACGTCTCTTTTTTTCCGTCCTTTTTAACGCTTCTCTCACCTTTTCTGTCTCCAGTCCTTACTGATCGTTTCTGTGTGTTTGTGTCGCCAATCTTTGAGTTCCAGACCACTGCCATCTGCTCATGCAGGACATCATATCCATTTCGTGGAGGACTCGCTGGAAGACGAAGCGATGCAATGGAGCATGATCAAAAAGTGCATGTAGTCAACCCCAACTGACCACTATGTTGCCACTGTTTCAACCCCAAAATGACTGGACGCAAGGCCCAGAGGGCATGACTGCATGGTGACACGTTGGCATGCGAGATGATGACTTGGTTGAAGAGTTTCTAGCAGAGAAGGGTTACCACCCAGAGCTTGGGTTAAAGCCAGAGAGAGTTGGGAGTTGAAACTCTGGAGCAGCTATATCAACCATGCGGGAAAAAAGCAGATTGTTTTTGCTTGAGGCTAGGGCAGGGTTTGTTGAATAGCAGCGGAGAGAAACAGTCCATGTTGCTTGGAACCAGGCAATATAGGGCAACAAAGGAAAACATCAATTGGATTGCATGAACTACAACGGGAAGTGATTGAGGTCAGTGAAATGTCAGACCAGGCCATGATGCCATGGAGGGAAGAATGGAATAACAATCCAGCTTTAAACATTTATAAAAATACTTTTCAGTTCAATAATGTACATTATAATGCATAGAGGTGGGGGTTATTGTGAGGGACGTTTTTTTCCAAAAGTTTTTCATGCCGTTAGTCAAACACCGCAGAGGTGAATGCAGCTTGAATTCTGAGGAAGTAATATTTAAACTTGCCTGTTAAGGATTCAAAATGTCAAATCAACAGGTTTAGATCTTTTAAAATGTAAATCTTTCACTTTGACTTATTTAAGCAACTGGCTTTAAAAAAAAACTTGTGTAATTAGATTTTTTGAGTTTCTTTATTTGATTTACTATGTTTACCACGTGGATCAACAACAGAATAACAAACGCTGTCATTAGGTAGCCATTGTTCATTTCAGTGTGACTAACATACATATAGATATTTAAAAAGACAGTGAATCAAGTGATAGGTTGCCAAACAGCCATAAACGTAGAGCCAAAGTATGAAAGGAGAGGATCGAACAGAATAGGAAGAAGAAATAAATGAATCAATAGGATACTGAATTCCAGATTTCAGATTCATCAACAGCTAGCTAAAGGTTGGACTTAAATGACAGCTCGACAGATCTGGATGCAGCTGTTGAAAATGAATGCATGAAGTAAAGCCCCAATAAGACCATATTTGTTTGTTGATTTCCATATTGCATACTGATCAGTAATCCAAAAGGAATCCCCATAGAAGTGCATATTGTGCGTGATTTTCTCTCCATACAGAAAAATTAATCACAGTCCCATAGCACGAGTTTTGTTAGGGATCAAAAGCCCTCTGTGATAGGATGGACGTTTCTGCAGAATATTCGTGCGAATCGCATAATTGGGTTAAGATGCCTGGCAACAATTCAGTTTTTCATTGCCAAGATTTTTTTACAAAGAATATTGAGCAAGTGAATTAACTAAAAGGATGATGTGTGGGACAGAGTTTGATTGTTTTGAATGACAGATTTGAGGAGATGCAATTATAGTTTTCTGTTTGAACAGGAAAAGGAACTTTCAGTGATTAGTTTTTTTTTTATTAGAATTCTTTCAGGTAGATAAATAATATAAAACATAAAGAAAAATAAAGATAACATACTCTAGCTGCTCTACTAATCAAAAATAATTTAACATAACGTGTGTTTTATACAGTGCCTGGACTTTCCTCTGAGAATAAAAGCATCATGCCCAGAGTATTATCTTATGGACTATTGATTTTCCTCTGGTTATTCATTTTCCAAAACTTAATATATTCATGTTTGCTAACATGAACTCTGACAAACACACTCAGAATGTATTACAGCAGTACAACTCTCCCTCCACACACGAGGCACACATGCCTATAATGTGGGGGAAGCTGTAGGTTTTACATTTACTGCTTCTCACATACGAGTCAGAACCACAAGTTAAGCCTCACTCCTGATCAAAGCACAATACATTTGCCACCATCGATGCATCCGTTATCCTTCGACCTACACACTTGCACCGGTGCTGTCATAGCAACACTGTATCAATGCTGGAGGCAAGAAAGAAGCACAATTCATTTTTCGATCACAGAGGAGCATGGGAACCAACGATGCATGAAAATAGAGGAGGAAGAGAAATATTGAGGCCATGGAGATATAAGTACATTTCAAATTTGAAATGAGGTTATAAAAGGAATCAGAATGCAGTGGAGAGCAGAAGCACAGCAGGAGAGATGGATGTGTGGAAAGAGTGAATGCGGGAAGTATAATAAACAGGGGACACGGGGTGTCAAGAGGAAGGAGGAAGAATGGCGGTGCTAGCATTGATGAATCAGCGGTAACCTGCATGTAGGGAACTGCTGTGCTCACAGAACTGCTGTGCTCACAAAACAGCTGCGTCACAATCATATCTTTCTCTGCGGTGATTCTCACAACCTAGAGATGGAGGCAGTAATCACTTGGCTTACGCTCCTCCATGGCAGACTGGATATGGGTAGAGAGGTGCGGCAGCTCCATTTTGATGTGTGAATGCACTGCCAGGGGTTCAATAACTTTTTATATTAGATTTTGATTATTTCTGCCCCCCTATGATAAACTGGAGACCTGAGCAGAGTGTACCAGCTCCCCATAACGCAGAGCATGATTGGTAGTTTAGAAAATGGATGCGTAGATACTAGTGATCAATATTGCTTCCACAAATCAAAGATGGGCAGGAAATATTAAGGGAAACAAAAAGGTCACCAAGCGTGTTAGCAATCAAAGGAGTCATTACTGTAGCTTTTTTTTTGTGGCTGAAAGGACATGGCAGCTCATTGAGTTGAACATGTCAAGGTTATTCTCGGATGCTTAGATCAGGATCACTTGCTGTGTGTATGTGCGCATTTCCATAAAGGCGGGCCCGTAAACCCACTTGGGAGAGTGATGTGCTGCGCTGACTATTTATGTGCTAGTTATAAATATTCTAGAAGCCTTATCCATTCCCGCAACGTTCAGGAATTCCTTCGGCAAGCCTGAAGGTAAAACCGCCTTGCTAAAAGAAATTCAGAGAAAGCGAGAGAGGCAGAATCAGCTTGGTAGGCAGTTTGTACTTTCAAACAAATCATTTTTAAAAAAGTGCTTTGTTTATAGTGGCATACAATCATCTCTATCCTTTGGCACCACTTTGCAAATGTGAATTATTGGGTTGACTTGTTTAGCCCTGTGGGTTGGAAATGCGGCACTAACATTTTCCCAGGTCGGAATTTGGGAAAGTGGATGCTCTCAATGAGCTCTTACATTGCATTTACCAAATGGCACACTGTGGCATCACACTATATTCAGATTAGGAGGCACACACACATCAAAGAGCTGATGTCTCTCGTCTCGTCTTACAGCCCTTCTCCCTTCTCCGATTGCTCGTTTATAGTCAGCGGCACTTAAGTTGAGGATTGAACAATTATTTCAAATGGTAACACAGTTATATCTAGTGTGAAAGGCTCCACTCCAAGCAGCAACGAGGATTCTACTGGGAGCACTAATCCCCCAGAATAATAATCACTTTCGCTTTAGTCTGCAGAAATCAGAGATAGCTGTACACAGATATCAGATCTTTGGAAAATCTGCAACATTATCAAAATCATTAACAGAGCAAAGTAGGAGGAGAAATCATTGCAGAAACAGGGTTTTCGGGCATAAGTATTAACGGAACAGTCAACATCTGGACCACTATGTCATGGGATTTACGAAAGAAGCATTCCTCGATAGCTCTACAGCTTATTTTCTTACGTAAACTGTGATAATGGCCACTTTATACCTTGCAGCAGCCATGTTTACTTTCCTGCCTCTGTATTTATGGGCATGCATGGATTCAAGCAGGCAGCTTATTTATAAGGGCGTCACAAAGCAGAGTAGCTACAGGCAGAAAAGGTTAAAATATGTCTGCCTTACAGCCAGGATCAGGCTTGATTCCCTCAGGGGCTTCACAGGATTAAAATACAGAAAGAAAGATAAGAATGGACTGGAGCTGGATAGAAAATAATGTAATCACGATGGCTTGGTTAAATTCACCAACATAATGTCAACACTCCACTCCAAGGCAGCTGTAACTATTTTCAAACTTTTTCATTCATATTTTCCAATCAAAAAAGTAATTGGAGAAACAAGTCATGCTACAAAGTGACTTTCTAAATGTTTGCACCATTCTCTTGCTGTATTATTTCTGGGAGCATTGACAACTGGTGTTATGTCATGAAGCCGCTCCTGAGCAACATAACTTGTATCATTCAGCTGCGAATTTCAATCATTTATACTTCAATACTGTAGTGACTGAGTTCCTGCTGAATGCAAAGTCTCTGAATGGGACACTACTACCAGACCTTGAGGTTGCTCAGGAGCCACTGGGAGTTCAAGATGGTTTCTTGCATCAAATATTCAATTTGTGCATTTTGCTAGTCTTTTCTACACTTGTCCACAGATTCAGTAACCACAAAAAGGTTTTGTGCTTTTAGGGCAAACTTTGCTTTATTATTTCACATAGAAACGTGTTCTTGAATGAGTTTACTTTTTGTCGTAGTAAATTTCCAATATGTCAGAATAATCCTCTTTGCACTGCCGTTCATCGCTGCAATATGTTTAACAATACAAGGCCTCCTAACTAAATTGTTCCATTGCTGACAATACCAGGAACAACACTGAATGCAACATTACATTAAAAATAAACAATGGCTCTAAGACATGGGGATTTTAACTATAGTCCCAATGTTCATTTGGCATTGTTGGTGAAATTGGCTGCTGGCTTCTTTGTTCGTTTTCCTTCATAATTCTCCTCAGTGATTGTCCGTTGGCCTCAATACAAGATTACTATAATACGACTATAATAATGTGTTTATATATTCCTTTCCCAACAAGCCTCGGTTTTCCACATGATGGTGGGGTCAATCTGAAAAATACTGTCTTAGCTAAGCTAACTGGCTGTTGCTTCATATTTACCACACAGACATGAGATGGGTAGCAATTTTGTCATAAACATCTTGGAAAGGAAACGTTAACTTAAAGTCAGTTCTAACAGGATAACAAATAATGTGATATGGGACTCAGAAGCAACCCATCTTCATTCGTCCCTATAAATGTGAATCACTCCTTTGTCACATGTTATCAGCACACTGGGTACAAGGGGTTTTATTTTGAAAAATATTTTGTATTATTATTTGTCCACTTCCAATCAATCCGAATAGTTGTGTGGCTCGCGGTACACAGAATGAGTCCCAGTGTATATTGATTCATTTGATTAACCATGAGTCAACAGTGAGTCCAGGCAGTGAGTCATAATAATGGAGATGGCCATAGATGGCATCTCATGCAGTCGCCTGCAGGCCTGCATCTACCGTCTGCCACGGATAACAACATGGGTCAGCTGAACCCATAACCCCTTTGTTGACACAATGGAGGGACTAGGGTTGTTAGGGACAATAACTATGATATTGAAATGAACAATTATTAATACACAAATGATAATGAATAATCCAGCACCTCTTGAATAATTTCTGTTTCTTTTTCCATTCTCACTCCGTCTCACTTGAATCCATGTACCTCCAACACAAAGGCACAAAGATGTGCTAAAGAAAACCTAAGGTGGATTTGAGTGATAGCATTATTAATTCTACAAACATAGCGATAATATATTTATTGCTAATTATTCCGGCCACGATAATCATGTATTCAAAATCTAATATCCTGAGAGCCTTATATAACATGTGTACTTCTCATATGTAGAAGTACGCATACAAAAAAACACACACTGACACACATCCTGCCTTTGTCGGTCTGTTGCTCTTAACTTTTCCATCTCTCTGCTTTCCCCTCTCACTGTATTCATAATCTCCCTTTTACAGTAGTGTCATTCTCATTGAGAGAGAGAGTGATTCGGGGGAAAGACATGAACTGTGTGATGAGAAAATTAGCCAGAGAAACCTTTTCCCTTCAGTTTTAAAGTTTGATTCAAAGATTGTTAATAGGATTTTTACATATTGTCACAACATAATAAACTCCCTTCTCACGTACTCTCTATTTTCCTGACTTTCCCTGATTTAATTATGTTCATCGCAACTGAGTTCAATAAAAAGGTAATTTACTGAGATGGCTGTCAGAAAAAGGCTTTTTAGCACTTTATGATGACAATTGTGTCTACAAAAGAATAGGAAGCATGCCAAAAAAAAGGTGGAAATGATTTCCGGTAAATTATTCTCTTAAAAGTTTTTTTTCAGTAAGAATTATACAGTAGCAAGCAACATTATGTCTGTTGGGGAGCAGGTGCGATTCCTCAAAGCAAAATGCTATATGCTCCAAAGAGAATATCATGCAATGATGTCAGAGAAGCTGCGTTTCTGTGTATGTGGTGGTGGATGCCTGTTATTGTTCCTCTACAATACACTTTGACAGTATGAATATCAGAGACTGTAAATGCACACTACTTAAATTGAGGTTATATCTACAGTAGTGTCCATCTTCACATGTGTTGTTGTTGATTTTGTGCCTTCCCATGTTCTCACTTCCACATTATTGTTTTTTGTTTGGGGGTGATGATAACAAACCTTCTGCACTGCTAAACTAGGTCAACGCCTGGCTCCCGGCAAAATAAAAAGATGGAAGGACAGAGTACAGGAGAGGAATGGAAAGGGGGGAAATGAGAGGGGAAAAGATATAATGAAGAAATTGCATAACAGTGAAATACTAAGCAGCGAGTAATTTCCTTTCCAGGTCTCACGGTGCTCTGTGTCACAGTGACCAATTGTAATAGCAAAAAAATACAAAAACGGATTCAAAAATAGATTGGTGGATGAATATAGAGCTCTAGTTTCAGTTTAACAATAGCCAAAGCTACAAGAAAGGATGACATTATAGTACTTTAATGTTTTTATTTGTAATCTACCTGGAGTTATGAATCTGACATGGAGTGACCTTAATGCTAAGAGGATTTCATGCCTACCAACCTCTATATTAGTACTGCAAAATCAACTTAAAATCTGCTTTATTTTGAACCCTGGCCCTGATCCAATTAATAGTGTTCTTTGATACTGTGGGGTTAAGCTGGTAGAGCGTATTGCAGGGAATGTATTATTGTGTTGACTTTAAAAAAGGGCCAGGACCCCAAATAAAGCCAATAAACCAGCATGAAACAACAGAAACACTCATGACACATGACGTGTCGCAGGGGGGTACCCGGGGTTGTTCACCTGGTTAGTGTTTCATTCCGTGTCACTTCCAGTCCGCTCTGTTGGTGGGGAAGGCAATAGCGGGAAGACCCAAAACATATCCTTATGCTTCGTTACACTCACGGAGGGCTGAATCTGCACAAGTGACTAGAGTCCCTGTGGTACCCAGCGTGGTGTTAATGACTCAGATATGGTTCTTTTGATGTTGCCAGGTTTTTTGTTTTTGTTCAGCAGCTTCAAAATCTAAATTGCTGACGGATAAATGGTAGCAGATGATGGGGCATCTGCAATACATCCAGAGAATCTGACTCACTGTAAATATACCTTTGGCAAAAGCTCAATAAAAGATCTGTCTCTCATGTTTCCACAATGTTTGCAAACACTTTTTCTGGGAAATAACACAATTTCCTCTAGAAATGATTTGTTTTCTTTGTCTATTTGTGATGAATGGTGGTTAACAGGGCAATGAAAATCTCCTCAGGTCAATCGGAAATATGTTTTCAAATGAACAGTTCAACACTAGGGGTTTTTAAATCTACTCTTAAAAACACACTTCTTCTCCCTGGCCTTTTAGTCAGAGCGGAGCACGACTCCTGACTTTTCCCTGTGTTTTTTATATATCTGCTTTAATTTATTGTCTTTTATTGTGATTGTAGTAATGTGTTTTATTGTGATTGTAGTATTTACAGTATATAGTACAGCACTTTGGCCCAACCAAAAATCGCTTTTAAATGTGCTTTATAAATAAACTTTGATTTGATTTGATTAATGAACACAAGAGGGCTCCCACTTCTTAAATCACAAGATCGTTTTGTTCAAGGGCACAATCAAGGACATTTAAAACAACGTTAGCCACATCTTCATTTCCACCCATATGGGAAGAAAATAAACTAAATACAAGCAGTTTACTGTAAACTGAATCATTTTAAAACCTTTGTTTGTCACATTTAATCACTCTAAGTCTTGGCTTTTCATGCAAGCCTCCTACTTGGGGTTAAGTGTTCAGAACATCATGCAAAACAAGTTAATCCCATTGGTGTTGTGCAGAATGAATTGAGATTTAAACTTATAATAATGTAGTAGAGATGGGAATGTGACCGGAAATAAAGAGGGAGAAAACGGGAGTAGTGAAAGGGGGAGACACAGGGACATGGGGATTGAGTTATGAGGCTGATACAGTAGAGAACAAAGAGCTTGACACCAGATATCAGTCGAGCTGCGACAGATCATGTTATAAAACTCCCTTGCCTGTTCAATCTCAGTGACAGGGACTGTGTGCGAAAGAAAGGAAGTGTGAGACAGTGTGTGAGAGTTGAAGACAACAAGAGAGAACTTTGTGGTCTGGTGTCGAGGAAAAACAACAAGAACCCTCAAAAGAACCGGAAAGGGACAAAAAAACAAATGATGGAGGCTTACAAGCACAAGATGGAGAGAAACGACAGATAGCATGATGAAAGGGGGGAGGAAAGGTGAGGAGGAGAGAGAGATTTATTTTCCATACTTTAGGCTCATTGCAATGATTAAACTGTGCCGCTGTTATGGTTTGATTCTCAATGCAGACGACAGAAAAACAGGTTGCAAGGCATACAAGTGAAGGAAAAACAGCAGAGAGTGACAGTGATGAAGTGAGAGGAAATGGAGAAAGGGAAAGTGAAGATAGCGATGGAGGGACCAGGAGTAGAGGACAAGGAGAGAAGCAATCATAGAGGAAGACATTTAATTAGAGCAAAGAGAAAAATAGTCTGGGAAACAACACGGAAAGGAGCAAGACACAGAAAAGGGAGAGAACAAATTGAGACTCACAAATTCAAGACATAAGAAAATATGGATTTCAGCGAGCCAAAAGTGCAATAGATTTGTAAAGAGATGCAAACATGAGGAAGCAATATCGATAGTTGGAGCTTGGCAATTGCATCTGAGTGAAACTAATTGCAGGAGGTGTGTTGGTGCTTTCAGATGAACTGCCCTCTGGACCAACGCTGATGTGAAAGCCACACTAACACACACATACACACAGACAAGCACAAGTACACAAAATCTTTCGTAAAGTAGAAAAGCACATTTTTAATGGTTTGTGTCAGTGTTCTGAAGGTGGAAGGGTCTGGCATGAGACACTATATCATTTTCTTCCATCCATCTTAAAAAGAAAAGTTCTTCGACTAGCACACATATAAAGATCCCCACACACTCACACACACCTTGTGCAGTGAGCTGGAGGCTTGTAATGGGCTTTCACCAGCATGCAGCCACCTTTAACAGCATTGCCACCTACACCTTATAAATGACAGAGAGTACGCCGCTATATGATGCTGACCTTTGTGGACTCTGAGGTGTATAGTCATTTTAGCACGTTTAAATCATGGGTAAAAAGAGCAAAGCAACAAATCCTAATGTACAGTCTCGCTTGTCTGCCTCATCCTGTCTATATTGTGTGATCCTGTGCGGGCTGTCATCCTCTGTTCACTGGGTTTAAGTAATTCATTCCGTCATCATTTAAATCTACATAGCCAGATGCCAGAAAATCCCCAAAATGCTAGAAATTGGTTCATCGTTAGTGGGTACTTCAGATATATTTAGCTGACTCCATAACTCTTTCAGATGCTGACCATATTCCATTTGTCTTCCGAGACGTAGCATATAAGATATTTAAATAAAAGTGAAAATTACTTGGCATCACAGCTACCTCTCCAAAGGTTACCCATGCCATCTTTCTCTCCTCAAGCCCGGATTCCCTGCCTTCACTTCCTCCTGCTGTCTCCCCTGATGTCCCCGCAGCTCGACCCCCCATGGTGGAGTGTCTTATCTCACACTGGGAGTTTTAACTAACTGCCACTTATCCCAATTAACATTCTTCAAACAATGAGGTTTGTCACCCACAATTGCAGTCCTTGGAAGATGGCAGGCATGGACTATAATGAGACCAGTAAAACAGGCATGTACTGTAAGACTCTCCACGCATCAGTGGCTTTCCAGCACCTGTCTCCCCCAAAGGAACAACAGCAGTGCTTCATTTGGCTCCCTTATGACAAGAACAGAGACTACTTCTACACAGCCAATCCCGCCATAATAAGATAGTGATCAGGATTACAAATATACAGTAGCTTGACTTTAACTACATTCATAATTGCATAGTGATCCACGTGGCTAATTACTTTTTTGACTTTTTTTGTGTTGTGAAAAACTATAAATATAATCAATGTTGTGTCATAAAGCAAAGGAACTATTTTTATTATATAATTTAGCATTTGCTGCTACATTGGAATTGTAGCTAATTTGACGAGCCCTGTGTTCTTTTCATTGCAATGCTATTACCACCCAGAACAGTGTAAATCATACAGTCTCAAGGAGTGCAATTTGAAGGCTGTTTTAGATTTGCAAGATTGTATAATGTCTGATGTTACAAAACAGCTTGGTAAGACTAACAATCACATGTCTGAACAACAATCAAAAAGGGTGCAACGTTTGGGTTGGAGAGTTTGTTTGAGTTGCTCTTTGGCTAAGTGTAGATGCAAAAATGTGTGGACAGTTTAACACAATTGGTAGCTTTCCAAAGTCTGCTGATAGCACTTTATGTACTCTTGCCAGTGCTGTACTGTACTGAAGCCACTGTATAGTGTATTCTCCCCAGGGGAATCATGAAAGTTGCATCCAACCATATCTTATCTTATCCTAATTGGTAGTTTTTAAATACATGATAGCACATGTACAATTGAATGATTAATTGTATCCCTCCCTTGGTGCGTGGATCAGTTTCTGGTCACAGAATTGATGTGACAGAAGAATAGAACGGGTCAAGTTGGCACAAGTTATGAATATGTATGAAATAAGATAATCAAGGGACTTATTATAATACTGTCATAGCAAAGATCACATACCAAACCATTGTGGAATATTAAAACGGAACATTTCAGAGATGTTCCCATGGCATCTTGGGAGACGTTGCCTTCCTGGTGCCCCATCTGTTGCTCAGTTTAAAGGGCATGTTACCTGTTGTGACACCGAAGGGATGTTGGCTGTCTGCCAGAACACCCCAATGATCCAAACCCTAGTTAAAGTGCAAACACTCCATATAAAGCTCTTTGTGCTGTCATTGTGCCCTGTATGGCAGCGCCATCTCTTAACCTGTGACTAGAATTAAGCTCTAAGGGTGGAAGTCTGCTGTAATAAAAGAATGTGCATCAAAGCACATTCAAACATTAGTGAAAGGCTGTCTGGAGTCAGTGGTTTACATATGCTATATTTCTTTTCCATTCCCATAAACTCAATAGTTATTGCTTAATCTTTTGACTCTACAGCCCATAATGTTTGATGTCTGGTTTGTATTACTGCGCATCTCTCAAGAAACAGATAGTGCTAGACACACAGTAAGATTAAGAAGGGAAATAATCTGAGCATTTTACCATGGAAAATGACACTCCTGTACCCCATATCTCACTTAAGTGTACGCTGTTTATCAGTAGTGTAGACCACCATAGAGACTAGGATTTAGAAAGTATAAGGGTCAGAAAATCCACATTTCACAAATAGTGTGGAGTTTGAAGAACAAGCATTATAGATTACAAGATCTGACAATCAGGTTGCCTAAATGACCTTAAATTAAAGGGGACCTATCATGAAAAATGCACTTTTGTACATCTTTTACACATGAATATGTGTCCCCAGTGTGTCAGGGAACTCACCAAGTGACAGAAAACACAACCCTCTCTCTTTTCCTCCATACCCAAATCTCTAAAAACGGGGCTGCAATGGATCTGATACAGACTGATACAGATTTGAAATTGTTCTGACATCAGAAATGGGGTGCTCCGCCTATATGGGCAACTCTCCACCTATTAGGGAAATAAGATAAGATGGACTTTTATTAATCCCTCGTGGGGAAATGGTTTCTCTGCATTTGACCCCTAGTGTTAGGAGCAGTGTGCTGCCATTTTGAACGGCGCCCGGGGAGCAGTGTGGGGAACGGTGCCTTGCTCAGGGACACCTCGGTAGCACTTGGTCTTGCCGGGACTTGAACTGGTGACCTTCAGTTGCCAAGCCAAGTCCCTATCGACTTCGCCACCACCGCCCCAATGAGAATGAGAGGTTGCGTGGCATGGTAACAGCATGGTAACATGACGCTCGTGCGTGGTCAGCTGCCGCTCATTTGCCACAGAATCAGCCCTTGTGAAGACAGGGCTGGAAAAGAGCAAATAGAGTGAAATGAGGCATGGCTAAAATGCATGATCTGTTTGGTATTTTGAAAAAAAAACGTATAGACATGTTTTATATAGGTATGGCCCTACAATATATTATTCAAATATAGCATGATAGGTCCACTTTAAGTTTTCAAATCTATAATTTAAACATTGTCCATTAGATGCTGCGAAATTATATAGGTGCTAACCTCTTGTTAAAATAAATGACTGAATGATTTAAAAGAAGAAATAGGTCCAACTATCGCCACAATTTTGCAGCCATTAGAGGACGTGCACCGATCTTAACACTTATCTCAATTGGCTGCTCCTCACTATGAATGCATACATATAAGTATTAGGTACTACTACTGTGCCACTGTTGTTCCTGCAGATGTACCCCTTGGTTGTTTCTAAAATATAACTCCCTGCAGGAAAGACCAACTCAGAGGCCATTACAGTACATTGCACAGTAGGCCTATGAGGCAGCCGAGGGTTTAAAGAATAATCATGTTCGTTTGTGGTTATTATTGTAATGTCTCAAATGTAATATGGTAAAGGGACGTGGCCTCACAGCTGTGAGAACTCAGCAATCAGGTGTCCATTTTAGGTAGCACTTTCCTGGAGCGTCAGCTTCAGCGTCAGACAGGCTAAGACAGGCAAAGACATTACAGTCCTGCGGGAGTCACGAGGGAGGCAAAGAGGAGGCAAATCCTACTTTGATTGAGCTAAGTATCGCTGGTGTTTTATTTTATTTGGTTGTTTAGCCCCTCATGCTATAATCATGTGTATTTTCTCCATTCCTGTTTATGTGTCTTCTCGCAATTATCACTGGCCCTGTGTATCTCGTAATCGATATAACCGGCCTGCTCTCGTCTATCCCACGTGCTCCACTGAGATCCAACATCTAGTTCCAGGCGGCCTGTGGAACTGCCAGTCAGCTGTTCCTAAGGCTGACTTCATCTCTGGCTACGCTTCCCTGCAGTCTATGGATTTCCTTGCTCTCACTGAGACGTGGATTACTCCATCCAACACATCCACCCCAGCAGCTCTCTCCACAGCATATTCCTTCTCCCATACACCCAGACCCACTGGCAGACAGAGGAGGTGGCACTGGTCTCCTGCTCTCTCCCAAATGGAGCTTTTCCCTCTTCAAGCTACCTAACTTCACTCCTTCCACCTTTGAATTCCATGCCGTCACAGTAACCCATCCTATACAATTAACCATTGTTGTTCTCTACCGTCCACCAGGCGCCTTGGGGGACTTCTTGGAGGAATTAGATAATCTCCTCTCACACATCCCTGAAACTGGCCCTCCCGTTGTACTTCTCGGAGACTTCAACCTCCAGACAGGGAAGATAGACAAACTAACATCTCTGTTAACCGACTTTGCTTTCTCACTGTCTCCGTCCCCACCAACTCATATAGCTGGCAATGTCCTTGATCTCATATTCTCAAGAAACTGCGCTACTTCTAACCTCTCTGTAAACCCGCTCCACACATCTGATCACTTCTTCATTTCATTCTCTCTACCCCTTTCCAAACATAACAAACTAATCTCTTCTCATCCTGCACCTGTCCTCCGTAACCTTCGTTCCCTCTCCCCCTCTACCTTTGCCTCATCGGTGCTCTCAGCCCTCCCTTCCTCTGACTCGTTCCAATTGCTGCCTCCAAACTCTGCTGCAGAAACTCTCCTCTCTACTCTCTCATCCTCTCTGGACTCTCTCTGTCCTCTCACATCTCGGCAGGCTCGTCAGTCCCCTCCTGCTCCCTGGCTAAATGATGCACTGCGTGCTAATAGAACCGTCCTTCGGGCAACAGAGCGGAAATGGTGGAAATCCAAACACCGTGACGACCTCCTAACCTATCAGGCTCTCCTCTCCTCTTTCTCTGCTTCGATCTCTCAGGCAGAAAGCACTTTCTTTCAAGATAAGATCCAATCTTCCTATTCCAATCCCAAAAAACTCTTTTCCATCTTCTCCTCCCTCCTGGACCCCCCCCCAAAGCCCCTTCCCCCTTCTGTCAAGCGACTTTGTTAACCACTTTGAAAAAAAAGTTGATGATATTCGCTCTTCTTTTTCTGACTCACCTCTACTCACCGCTGGGTCACCAGACCCTCCTTTCACCCACACACTGACCTCCTTTCCCCCTCTCTCTCCAAGTGAGGTTCTTACCCTCATTACCTCTGACCGCCCTACCACCTGTCCTCTGGACCCTATCCCTTCAAACCTCCTTCAGACTATCGCTCCTGATATTCTACCGTTTCTCACCCATTTCATCAACACTTCTCTAACTTCTGGTCACTTTCCAAACAGTCTCAAGGAGGCAAGAGTAAACCCTCTCCTAAAGAAACCCACTCTCAACCCGTCAGATGTTATAAACTACAGGCCTGTCTCTCTCCTCCCGTTCCTGTCTAAAACACTTGAACGCGCTGTCTTTAGACAACTCTCCTGCTATCTCCATCAGAACAACCTTCTGGATCCGCACCAGTCTGGTTTCAAGGCAGGTCACTCCACAGAAACTGCCCTCCTTGCTGTCACTGAGGAACTGCACACTGCCAAAGCAGCCTCCCTCTCCTCTGTCATCATCCTGTTGGACCTGTCTGCTGCATTCGACATGGTGAATCATCAGATCCTCCTTCGCACTCTCCAAGAACTTGGAGTTTCAGGCTCTGCACTTTCCCTCCTCACCTCATACCTCAAAGACCGCACCTACAGGGTTACTTGGAGAGGGTCTGAGTCCGACCCTTGTCAATTAACTACAGGGGTCCCTCAGGGCTCTGTTCTTGGTCCCCTCCTCTTCTCCTTGTACACAAACTCGCTCGGATCAGTCATTAGCCTGCATGGTTTTTCATACCACTGCTACGCTGACGACACCCAATTAATTCTGTCCTTTCCCCGCTCAGAGACCCAGGTCGTCGCACGCATCTCTGCTTGTCTAGCTGACATCTCTCAGTGGATGTCTGATCATCACCTCAAGCTCAACCTTGATAAGACTGAACTGCTTTTCCTTCCGGGAAAAGATTGTCCCACTCTTGACCTAACAATCAACATTGGCACCTCTGTTGTTTCCCCGACTCAGACTGCAAGGAATCTGGGTGTGACCCTGGATAACAACCTGTCGCCGCTACAACCCGCTGCTGCAGATACACGCTTTACAACATCAGGAGGATGCGTCCCCAGCTGACCCAGAAAGTGACGCAGGTTCAGGTCCAGGCTCTCGTCATCTCACGCCTAGCCTACTGCAACTCCCTCCTGGCTGGTCTACCTGCATGTGCCATCCGACCTCTGCAGCTCATCCAGAATGCAGCTGCTCGCTTGGTCTTCAACCTTCCTAAATTCTCCCACACCACGCCGCTCCTCCGCTCCCTCCACTGGCTTCCGGTAACTGCTAGAATCCACTTCAAGACAATGGTACTTGCGTACCATGCTGCGAATGGATCTGGCCCTTCCTACATCCAGGACATGGTTAAACCGTACACCCCAGCACGTGCACTCCGCTCTGCATCAACCAAACGGCTCGCTGCACCATCGCTGCGAAGGGGACCCAAGTTCCCATCAGCAAAAACACGTGGGTTTGCTATCCTGGCTCCAAAATGGTGGAATGAGCTCCCCATTGAAATCAGGACAGCAGAAAGCTTATACACCTTCCGGCGCAGACTGAAAACTCATCTCTTTCGACTCCACTTCGAGCGATAGAATTATTAACAAAGCACTTGTATACTAATAAAGGGCTGGCTTATCTAAAGCCAGTTGAGTAGCACTTGAAATTTTTTTGCTCTATGATGCCTGATGTACTTATATGATTCTGTTTTCTTCAAGTTTGTATTTTGTTGGTCGAACGCACTTACTGTAAGTCGCTTTGGATAAAAGTGTCAGCTAAATGCAATGTAATGTAATGGTAACATTATTGGAAACAAGTAAACCGCAATTCTATGATTGCAACTCAAACCTCTCAAAAAATATCTAAAATGGAAGCAATAAACTGACAAGAGGATGCCAAAATATTAATGGTTTAATGGGTATTTCTATGCCTGTTATTGTCACATCCCTTACAAATTATACCTCGTTGTTATCATAAAAAGACATCTAATACCCATTCTGAATGTGCACATTCACATGCACACACAGACACAATGGGAGTTAAAATAAAAGGGGTCACTATGTTTATGAGGTTCAGGTGTGAGAAGATGTTTTAATAAAATCACTGCATCTCAGCTGGACACACATAAATACACACACAAACACACACTCACATCGAGTACAGTCCACATTACAAGACAGAGACAGGTATCAAGTCTGTACGTGTGGCAATACACCAAAAAAGCATAGCAATAATGTGTAATATTCTTGTAAAAAACACACAAAGACGTGGATACACTGACAAACACATTTACAGCCAACCACAGAAACTCTTCTCCTTTGTAAGAACTCACATGGATTTCTCTTGTCCTATCACCATCCTCACATATTCCAAGTTCTGGGTTAAGAGCTGCAAATACTTGACCTGTGACTTAATTCTGGAGATTTATCATAATGTCACCCTCACTGACTCACCCCAATCTCGTTCCTCTCACTCCTCTGGTCTTACAGTGAAACATGTCTCCAGTATTTTACATTCACAGTCCATTCCCTCTCGCTTCCACTCCATCCTTCCTAGTCTTCCTCTCTTAACCTTTCCCACAAGATTAATTGATGGCATCACCTTTCTGTCATTCTCTCACTTTATCTCCCTCCCTTATTTCTTATTGGTGCTCCCCTCTGAACCGGGACCCATTAGTCTCCCACATGAACGGAGGCTCAGTCATTGGTACATGTTCATTTATAAAGCCATGTTGGGTAAACTACCTTTTTATATCTGCTCTCCGTTCTCTCGACGAATTGAAAGTACGTATTGCCTGAGATCTCATGATGTTGTTTTATTAAATGTGCCAAGTGCTAGGACTGTCTTAGGGAAAAAAGCTTTTAAATGTGCAGCTCCACTAACTTGGAACAGTCTGCAAACATGTTTAAAACTGAGCACTTTGGTTCCCCTGCATCATTTTAAAACTCGGCTGGGTGACATGCTGTTTGATACTCATGGTACCCGTCACTGTAAATAGAGTTTTGTAAACTGTACCCTGTACATTATGTTGTATGTCATCCTTATTGTTGTTCTGTTGTTTTTATGTTACATGTGTAACTAATGTCCTGCAGGTCACCCTTGAAAAAGAGATCTTTTGATCTCAAGGGGCTTCACCTGGTTAAATAAAGGCTACAAACAAACAATGAAGGCAAACTCTTCAATCTGATGCAAGCAGCCCGACATTGGGCTTCTCCTCAATAATGGCACTACTAAAATGCATATAAATAAATGTATCGCAAACTCTGACATCTCAGTTAAATGTGGAGAAGGAAATTCCTTTTACTAAACATATTAACCTATCATTTTTACCTGCTTTGTACTCATTTGAAAAAATCTAATAATGACTGTTAAAAAGCTTCTTGTGGGAAATACAGTAATACCAATAATTGTAATCCACAGAAAGAGACCAAACTATTAGGAGGCACATGGGAGTAAGCATAAGAAAA
Source organism: Pseudochaenichthys georgianus (assembly GCF_902827115.2). Classification (NCBI taxonomy): domain Eukaryota; kingdom Metazoa; phylum Chordata; class Actinopteri; order Perciformes; family Channichthyidae; genus Pseudochaenichthys; species Pseudochaenichthys georgianus. Next base: position 26,599,685 of record NC_047510.2, read on the forward strand.
ACAAGACTGCGGGTAAGTCAATCAAAGTTACAGCAAGAAGAGTTTAAAACATTGGGTGTAAGAAGATTTAAGATAAAGGGCTCAAAAGTCTCGCTCATCTTTGGACTTATCTTCTTAAAAGGGGCTTAACTTATGGTCATATGTTTGCTCAGAAGTCATGACAATCTAGAAATGCTTTGACTTCATGATAGTGGTGGGACTGTAAAAAAGCACAAACTGTGACAGGATGAGGAATATTAATTTCATTCATGTAATTGTCAGTAATATAGAATTACTGACACCACAAAGTAGGACAGTATACCCCAAGTCCTGAGTTTGGTCATAAAGCATGTTGACCATGTATAGCCATTCCTGACTGATAATAGAGAGGTAGAGCACTGTGTCACAGAAGAGGAACCACAAATAAGGAGAAATAGGGACAACAATAATTTATGTTTTTTTTAGATGAGTGTTTTTGTTTTCTTCTTGGAGGTATTTATTTTTCAAGTTAAAAACATAACGCAAATGAAAGATTATCTCATGAGAACACACAGTAAAAAAAAACATTATCCATACAAACTAAAGGACAAAGACAACACACACATGATTGAACAATGTTGACCATTTCTTTCTCTTTTACTTAAGTTTGGAACCATGTGACATTAAGATAAGATAAGACTTTATTCATCCCGAAGGAAATTGTTTTTCCTCTCTCGAAAGTGTGCCAGTCATGAGGGAGGAGGAAACGTGTGAGGGAGAGAAGTAGCTGTCTGCACATCTCAGAGTTGTTAAGATGAATTATTGATTCAAAGTGGATAGGAAGCAGGTTCAAGACCTGTATCGGCCTTACATCAATAAGGTGGTGAGGTCAGATGCTGAGGTGTGAGGAGAGGCTGGGGGAGGAGGAAGACAAGAAGCATTGAAAGTAGCGCAGGATGAAAGAACTGGAACAAAGAACCAAGGAGAAAAAAAGGGGGACAAGGTTTAAGAAGAATAAGAGAGAAAGTGGGAAAGTAGGAAAGTGATAGAAAGTGAGAAAAAAGCAAGGGAAGAGAAGAGACAGGGAAATCATGAGATGACAAAAGAAAATGAGGAGGAAAGTAAACAGCTGTTTGACACTGGGAGAAAGATAACAAAGAACAAGCCTCATTATAACTCCTGCTCTCCTCTGGGCTGCTTTAGACATGTTAGAAGCCGTCATTATCAGCTTTACCTGCTTTCCAATCCCTCGCTCAGACCTATCTCTCCCACGTCTCTGACAGCTTGGCAAGGGTAAGAATGCTCCCGTAATTATGTCAGGGTTTTTTTCTGTCTCTCTTGTTTTCTAACTGACATCCTCCAGCTAGCCACAACAGGGGATCCAATTTAAAACATGGAGAATCAATGTGTGGCTTTTCTCAGAGCGGTAACAATGTCCAGCACCCACTCTTGGTGGGATGATACACGTTGATGAATTGAAGTGAACATGAGATGGCTAGCTAACAGCTTTCTGTCGATCTGTCCGGCGCTCTGTCTGTCTAACTTTTCCTGTGCAGTCTTTCTCTGCCTCCGTCCGTGGGCGACAGTATTTCTTCCCCGTGATAATACGTGCATGTTAGCATGCCGGATTATGGCTTCTGTTCATACAGAAAGAGAAGCTGGATGGAAGAATAATTGTGGCTTTGGTTTTGAGAACAATGGTTTCATACACTGCCGACTGCAACGCTAATGATCACTGCAACTTTGGTGCTGTTTTTGGAAGCCAAGTGTGCCCACAAAAAGGATTATTTTAGCAAAAGTGCAATGCAACGACAAGAGCCATATAGGCTGTAATTAATATAGCTGCATTGTGGTGCTTTCCAATAAAAAGGTGCTAAGGTTTCTCATCTTTATAAAAATAATATCTGTCTGTTGTTGAGAGTCGTACATCACAATATGTTGCTTTGTTTGATTGTATTCATGCCTGCAGAGGTTGTATTTTTTATTTAGGTGTTACAAAGACAACCAACATCCCCCATTTAATACACAGTGTTAAAATGTGTTTGCAATTCAACCAAGGAGTAGAGTAAATCTGCCATGACACAAACTGAATAATGAGACAGAAATAAACATTCATAAGGAAGAAGAATCATTTTTCCTGAGGCGCAAGGCAAGTTCAGAAGGTTAATAAGCCCATCAGTCAGTCAGCCAATGCTTTATTTCCACATAATAATAGAAGCTTATTCAAACAGCAGCTCAGAATTATTCCAACCATGCATTTTCTGAAGTAGTGTAGTCAGGGTCAAGCTAATGATGTATTAAACAAACTGTCTCTCTATCTTTGGATTGTCTTTGAAGTAACCTTTAGGGCAGGGGTGGGGAACCTCCGGCCCCCGGGCCGTATACGGGACCATTTGGTACGGCCCTCGAGGTAATTTATGAACACACGCAAAAAAGAAAAAATTAAAGAAATCTAGACCGCAAAAAAATTAAACAAGAGAGTACTTGTTTTTCCTGGCCAAGGTCAGGGTCCTTGAACACAACACGAGCCTAATGTGTCATCACGTGGTATATGTCCCGTCTGACAGGGGTGTCGTGCTGACGGAGAGCACCAGAACACCGCTCCGGCACTTCCAAAAATTGCAGTAGCCTACCCATAAGGAGCCGTACACATGCCGCAGTTTTTGCGTGGCTGTGTCTTTAGTTGAAAGCCCAGTGGCGATCTGTTCAGCTGTCACACTGATCATACAGTCAATACCTTTGTTGTTATTAGCATCTGGTTAGCTAGCTATGCTAACGAATATAAGAAGCTTTTTCTACAACCAGTGAGGTAAAGGCACATCTTTATATGATCATTATTATAAAAAAATAAGAGAATAAAGTAAACAGGTATAAAATACTATATGACAGTAAAAAAAAAGTTGTTATTAATAAACAAGAATACATTTTGAAAGGAGAGTGATTTGTAAAATGTCCATAAAGAAAAAGTAAATCTGTTTACAGTTCTGTTTCATATGGGTGTTGAGAGATGTATCCATAGGGCTCCTAATTTTGCTCTCAAAGTGCACCAGATTGATGGTATTAACTTCAATATTTAAAAAAAAAAATCTTTCTGTTTTGGTGGTCATGCCACACCGTGCACGTGCATGCATACGCGAGTCATGGTGAGATCTGGATTAAGGGGTTGCTTTTTCTTTGTACAGCATGAAAGAAAGGCCAAATGAATGGGCTGTGATTTTAGTATTTTTAAGCAGAGGTCAATAATTTGTACGGCCCTCGGAGGATGTTGAAAAAATGTAAATGGCCCTTGAGAGGAAAAAGGTTCCCCACCCCTGCTTTAGGGCCTTTACAACTATTGACCAACCCCTACCGAGTACAGTATTTTCTGCAAACAGGTCGCTCTCATTCTAGGCTACCTAGATAATATAACCCTGACATGCTTACCAAGTTTAAAATAACACCGGGCTAGGTCTCAGACGACACACTGTTCCTCATTTAGTGCTCCAGTTTGACTTTCTTGGCAATGTATGTCTGTGTGCTGCGTTAGGCGCGCGCACGTCTTCTTCGAGACCCTGTCACACACACAAGTTACAGCCCAGTGATAACTTTCTTAAACCAAAATCCAAACTTTTTAAAAGCACATTTGCTTATTTGAGCAGAAGGCTGCGGCAGAGGGTGACATGACAAACAGCACAGCGCGTAAAGTTGGATGAAATGCGGCATCGCTTGGGAGCAGAACTCAAACTCAGTAAGAGGCGCCGTCTTCACAGAGTTTAGCACGATCTTGTCAGCATCTCTGCATCTGGTGTGTGGACACAGAGCTGCTGAGTCGCCTGTTTGTTTACTGAGCACAGCAGCCCTTCATCTTCTTTTATTTAACATTCTGCGAGTATCAACTGTATTCCTTAACAGAATTAATACGGGACAAATATTCGTTAGTTCAAAACGTGTTTCTGTGCTCAGACAGTTTCGCCTCATGGCAGGTTGTAGACGAAGTTCACATCAAACTGGAATAGGAATACATGAATAAGGAACACGGTGTATCTGAAGTGAAGTCTGACTCAAGTCATAAACAGGAGGAATTACTTTTTCTGTTCAAACAGATAATCAAAGCAGCCTCAGAAAAAAACATTCATACATCAAATTGTCGCTATAGAAGGCCACTTCAAAGCAGTTTAACTCCCATACACAGACAACCATAGCACAAGTGTCGTCAAACAGAGAAGGTCAAGTTGAAAACGGTCATGATATCTTTGATTAGGAAAAGCTTAGCGTCATAAAGTCGTTTCTGTTTAGAACTAAGTGAGTTAACGTTGTGTAACACACATATCAGAACCAAAGTGTTGTTTAATACTTTGACCTGGTTTAGGGAGGGAGGAAACCCCATCAGTTTACAGGGGCCCTTGTTTGTATTTAGCTTTGATTGCTAAAGTGCCTCCATTGGGCTCCTTTGTTTACTTGCGTGACATGACATCACTATGTAACACTTGTGCTTCTATTGGCTACAGAGCTCCAACTCATTCTACTGTATAGGCTTAGGGGCGGACTTCTCAAATTGGTTGACCAAGTCCAACAAAGCTGTCCAGCTAACCAATCAGAGCAGACTGGGCTCTGCTTTCAGACAGAGGGTGAAAAGAGGTGCTGCAGTACAGGCAGTATGAGAAGAAAAGGGACCTTATTCTGCTCTTATTATAGCAGAGGCACTAAATACAAATATGAACTTATTCCATTACATGTCACTTGTTAGACGCTTTTATCCAAAGCGACTTACATACTCAATACTGTGGACAATCCCCACAGGAGCAATTTATGGTGAAGTGTCTCAGGGACACAACGACATGCTGACTGCAGTGGGGTTTGAACCTGTGCTCCCCTGATCCGAACGCCTACGGACAACCCACTACGCCACACGCCCCCTCAAATATGAACTTCTAAGCAACAAATAAGCATAATAGGGCTCCTTTAGTTTGAACTGAATGTAAGATTGTCATCAAAGGATATTATCACATTCAAGTTAAACAATTGGATCCCCTCACAGGTTTCAGAGTTCAACCTCACTCTAATCTGCCTTCTTATAACAGAAATAGTTTAAAGTGGACTAAAAGTGGCCTCTCAGTCGATATCTTATTAATACCCACATCTTGGATTCAATTTCCAGGACCACTCAGGTTTCACATCACTCCACCGGGCAAGTAATGGACTGTTTCAAGCTTCCTTATTGCTTTTCTTCCCTTCAACACATCACAGTCTTTTATTAGAGGAGATCTACGTTACGGGCAGGGCCAGGGAATCATGCACGGGTACGTTGAGATTACCATCATTTTCCAAGAGCAAGCTAATGGGGGTTCTGCGTAAGTGATACCTGAGTGTACTTGCCTAGTAGATCTCAGTAATACTACACAATGGTAACGACATCGTGCTTGGATGCTGGTGCTGTGGGTTGGTGCAGTGAAACGTGTTTTGAGTGCCTAGTGATTGAAACAGAAGGAGATTGAATAGCCTGTTTTCTTCTGATGCCTATAGGGAATTTAGCCATCTTGGAAGCTGCTGATCTGAAAAGTCCTGCGACGTGTATATCCGGCTACAGTAGGCAGGCTGTTCTGTGAGAAAGAGGCGTACAGTAAGAGGACACATGCGGTCATAATCTCTGCGCATAAACGCCCATCCCCCACCTATCTCCTTTTATTCAGAACATTAGAGACTCCATGGACCTAGAAATATCAGCTCTCATAAAATATACATGCTAGATACACAGGAAAAAAAAACACATGCCGTATTCCCTGCTGTGAGAAGTATGAAACAAGCGCACTCTGGGTGTGGAGGCACAACATCTCCAAGGGAGAATTGTCTGAATGGCTTTCTTTGATCATATTCCTCTTCCATCCACTGCGTTAACCCTTTGACTGGGCTTTTCTTTTCTTGGCTCAACGGCTCGTATATGGAGGTGGCTTCTGTATTAGGCTTTTGCAACCATACTGAGCTGATTACAGCACTATGGGTCGGCTTATGCAACATGTATGGCTCGCTGCATGGGGGGGATGTATCTTTTTCTCTCATGGTCTACTGCCGTCTCTTGTCCCGCTCTCTGGGTTTGCTGGTCACATCCCTGGTGGAACATATGACCAAACTGCAATGTTTTATTTAAAAGGTCGAGAGCAGCAACAACCACATCGTCCGATTGTATTTGTTGACTTTTAAATGTTTGGTTTTCGGGGGACATCTCAACATCTGTCCAGGGACTACAGACAATTGGCTATCTTTTGGTGCATTCAACACCTTTATTTATCCAATGGGATTTTACCTGGATAAATAAAGGTTTTGAATTGAATTGAATTGACAGCGATGTTTATTAATGTGCACTGTCCCTGTAAAATAAACAATAGATAAAAACATTAATAGATAGATGACCTCATTGATTGTGTCTGCTTTAGCCTTTCCCCGATAACATGTACGTCTGCCTGGATTAGCATGGATAAAGTGATCCATGCATCATCCTAGTCTTCTCCAATACAAACACACTTTTTCTTTCTCAAGATGTAGACAAGGGTCTTGCTATCAAGGCCATCACATTCCCTCGTGTCTTCTCCTCTGACTTGCTTGTATCCTTTCAGATGGACCCCATTTCCCCTTCTCCACACTGTCATTACGTAATTGCTCTCTCCTCTCCCCTCCTTTCCTTTCCTCTAGTCTCTAATTGAGGGTACGCTACAGGCAGAATGTGTGTGGGTGTGTGCATGAACTGTTTGAGTTTATAAGTATACATGGTGTTCACTACAGCAACCGCTATTGCATCGATAGAGTTAAGATCCGTACTGACTTTCTTAGATATACTATAGCTTCAAAAACTACACTGGAATGTCTCTCCCTTCTGCAGAATCCAATTACAGTTATACTTACACTTTCTTTTTAGTTATTTTTATGTCACTGGCGCTCTTACACACACACACAAGTTGCTGATAATTACTTCAAGGTTGCAGCTTCATTAGCCAGCAGACCTGGCAAGATAAACACTTCAAAGAGTGGAAAGAAAACATGAGGGAGGATGTTGCGAGCTAGAAGAAGTGATGTAATGTTAAAAAGTTGAGCAAGGGAACGGGAATCAAATCGGGACAAGATATGACATAATACAGCATATGAATGTATATTTAAAGAATCCTTTCATTTACTCTTTGAACGCATATCTGTGAGTTGGCCTCGGTGTCCCTCTGCATCTCTGTGTATGTGTGCATCTGTGTGTACCGTCTGTTCTGTGCATCAGAATACACCCATGCAAGAAAAAAGTCTTTGCAGTATGGGGATGAGAGAACACAGAAACAACTACACAACAAAGCCTGCAATGCATTGGAAAGAACTGAGAAAGAGTTAAGACACAAAGAGCATAGCAACACATCTTCTTAACTCTCTCTCTGCATGGCAACTGGACTCTACACATGTGGGGTTGTATAGTTCAAACACTGTTTCAAAGCAGGAAAGGCCCAGTGACGTAACCTAGTGTAAGCAGGATTAGTGAATGCTAGACACAGCGTACTGGCACACTGACTACACCGCACAACACCACAACTAGGACATCAGGAGCACAGATGCCGACGTGAGAGACAACGAAGAATAGAAAGAGCCTAACAAGAGTTTTACATGCAATCACTGTCTGTCTCAAACAAAAGAGGGACGGTATATCAAGCCCATCAGCACAAACAAATCAAAGGAATGAAAGTGGAACAGGTGAAAGACAGAGGTAAAGTCGACAGCGGTGTCAATGTAGAAAGAGAGATGTAAATGTAAATATAGTATTAAAGTGTCTTTCCTTCCTGTTCTTCATCTTATTCTCCTGTGAACTCGTATGGTTTCCCTTTGTACGCCTCTTTACGGTGCATACAGTTTAACAAAGGCAGCGGGAAACGTCAGGATGTAAGTGCAGGTCTCTAATGTCTAATACAATCCCCAGGTTCCCGCTATTTTTACTCTTTCTTTTTGTACTGGCCACTGCAATGTAGTTTGAAAGCGTAGCCAAAGCATGGGCGTCCACAGCACACAATATTGTGCGCCAATGAGTCAGAAGCACAGACTGTATCAAATATGGCCAAATATAAAAAAGACATATGCAAATTATATGGCAAACTAAAAACTGAAGAAAGTGAGTCTGAGGTAAGATAAACTAGGAATAAAAGGTTTAATTGGCGGGTGCTATTTTGCCTCACAGCTGCCTGAAGTATGTTTGACAAATGTACTGGTGACAATCAATTCTTAACTGAGTAGCAGTAACCCTTCCCCATCTGTTTTTGGGACTAAAAGAGCCCACCACGAGTAATTTACAGCCGCTTTGACATCTGAGATAATGGGAAAAGCAAGTAATGAAAGTCTCAGTGGATATCAGTCAAAATAAGCTCAAAACTCATCAGTAAAACATGTCACACACTTAATGAGATTCAAACTGTGAGGTAATTTAATGCTTCATTCCTTCAGCCCTCCACTGGCAGCACCCACATACGCAGACAAGACTCCAGACAACGCGTACACCCTCTCTCTCACACACACACACACACACACACACGCACAAAATGCATTTTCTTTTATCACTTTCAGACTGCTCTCTGCTCACACACACATAGAAATACATGCACACACAGCTTAGTTACCGTCAGACACAAACATACTCAAAGTCTCAGTTCTAGGCTGCCACCCAATCGATAATCCCATTATAGCTGAAAAGGCTCTTTTATTTGTTCTGATTGACTTTGTGGTGAGGAGGAGGCATGGTTCATAATTAAAGCAGGATTTGCCAGATTGATGGTTAAATGGGGTGGATCGAAATGTAAGCAGACACTTGGGCCATGCCACATATAGAAACATTATGATAAAGTGTTCTTTCCGAAAAGCCTCTCTCTCTCTCTCTCTCTCTCTCTCTCTCTCTCTCTCTCTCTCTCTCTCTCTCTCTCTCTCTCTCTCTCTCTCTCTCTCTCTCTCTCTCTCTCTCTCTCTCTCTCTCTCTCTCTCTCTCTCTCTCTCTCTCTCTCTCTCTCTCTCTCTCTCTCTCTCTCTACACCCCTCGTGGAGCACATCCCGCCTCTCTTTAACTTTGAAGTGTCACAACCTAAACTGAAATGTTCCACACCGTATATAGACTGTAGAAGCCATGACAACGACACACAAGCATGTAGACGCAAAACCTCCAGGATGTCCATGCATTAAACATAAAACACTAGGGCTGTGAACTTTTATATGTTAACCCTTGTGATTAAATCAGAAAGCTTAATATAAAGCAATTAAAAAATGCAAATCGAGACATTCGCAAGATCTAAACTTCCCTAGCGTAATTCCAGCACGGATGTTTTCCATGAATTGCATGGTAGTGAAAATGCAAAGAAGGTGCAAAAGCGGGCACAAGCTACACTGACTGGAGACCACAGGAGCTCAGTTAGCAGGGATCAATAGCACACCTACTCGATGACTTGTGATAGCTGCACTCGCTTCAGGTGGAGTGAAAATGGAGGAACAGCATTTTACCGAAACATGCATCAATTTCTTAAAGTTGCTGAGATTGTAAGTGATTGACAGCACTCATAGCCTCTGATGGATTTGATTATATGTTGTCCGTGAGGAAGCATTCTCACATCGTCGGAATGGTTTAAACCTGGGATGCAGCTTTACTGGTTGACTGAATGGTAAGCCGTGGTTGTACTGGACAGCTTGTACGTACAGTGTGAGGACTGTGTGCTACACTGCGTCCCAGGGCAACCGCTCCCTCAGGCTGTTTCTGTAACAGTCTGGGCTTCATTAGGATTCACACCGCTGGCAATACTGTATAACTAACATGTGCACTGCTGGTTTCAGGGTCTTGCGTGGCACCACGGGTTCAGCGATACAGAACATTAAACATGGATGCACTATCTAGAATGCCACAGTATGTTATGTGTCAAAATGTAGATAAGCTTCACACACTGCAGATAAGATTGAACTATTTTGAAAAAGTTTGTACCCACCTTCGAAAAGCAGGTACATATTTAATAATAAAAAGCTATGGTGCAGAAACCATAATTACATATGCTAATGAAAGGCAGCAGCAGCAGCAGCAGCAGCAGCTCATCCAACCAGACTGGAAGGATTTATATGCAATTGAAATGTTAACAATGTTGTAAATGGCTCTGAGATCTTACAGGGACAGCCCTAATGTCTTCCTCAATCTCATCAAGTAACTCAATAATTGCGTACCTTAATAGCGTACAATGGTTAATAGTTTCTCTGTTGGTTAACTGAAACGATGTTAATGTATAAATATGCTCTCCTTGGCATGCCTGGAATGATATCAGTGCCCTTGGCCCACTGTAATTATCACTGTATAGTGTTACACTACATGCATCATGTCTCTTTAACAGCCCCTGTATCAACAAGGCCAGCATCCTTGGAGATTTCATTGATAATCAAGCCTTGACTTTTATTAATAAGGCTCACACTTTAAGTTGGGTTGTTAGAATTTTAAAGAGATCGATTTCACCTTGAAATGCTAATTAATTAGTTCATTACATTTACAGGAGAGGATGTACAGCACTCTGTCGCTTTCATGGTGTCATAGATGTCAATCAGAGGCGGTTTTATGTTTTGCTCTACTGTTCACAAAGCATCAAAACGTGTTAGGTTGTCAAAAAGTCCTGTAAGAGGCCCCTAAAGAGGTCATGCTGCTGATTTAAAGTGACTTACTATGACAGTGCCATCTTTTAGGAGGTTTTTTAGAAATAAAATCCGAAAAAAAATAGAAACATGTGTTCATGTAGGCGATTATATCACTGTTGGATGTAACTGTGTGATGAACCATGCACATTCTCACAGGGTTACTTAGCAGGTCACAGCTGATCATATAGATAACAGTCACGTGGCATCACACATGAGCTATCACATTTGATCACAAGCTAACACCCAATTTCTTAATCTACTGTATGTGTACACGTTCATGTCCTACATAAAATGCTATATGCACAACCCTAAAATACTGCATAAAATGTAAAACCTGTGTCCTTATATACATTTGAAATTGTATTTTGCTTCGATGTGGTTTAACCAGCAATGTAGCTATATCTATCCGCCTATCTATCCATCTATAAATGTCATATAAGCAAAATGCCAAATGAATGTACTGCACAGACATAAGGAATATGTTCCTGATAGTATATAACAATAATGACTAATGAGCACCACACAATGAACATAAAGGTGGCGGCTGAGTTTGCTCGGCATTGCATTTGTCTTTGAAGAGCAAGATTGCCGCTCAGAGCTAGCACAGAAGGCGGGAGGAGAACGGAGACGAAATAATTACAACAATTACTCCTTTTACTTTATCTCTGCCTGACACACGGCACACACACACATGCACACACAGAGAAATTATAATAGCAGTGGTAAGTGAAGTACTGTCAGCGCTAATGACAGTGTTGCCAGTCAAATAAGTGCAGTAAAGGCAGGAGAGATGGCATAATATATATATAGCTTCACAAACACTTAAATATAATGTGCCTGAGTATATGACACACATGCAAGTATATACAAAGGCAAGAAGATGATGCCAAACTGAGTTTTTGTGTCGTTGCATAAACATAAGATTACATTAAATGTGCTTTGTGTGTGTGTGTGACATTGCAGAAAGAAGGTCAGACATGCTGAGTGTGTTCATGGAAAGACACACACACGCAGGTGATGAATGATTCGTAGAAATCAAATTAAAAAGATTGAAAAGCTATCAGTCATACAAATGGGTCCACGTTCATAAATATATTGTTGATACACAATAGGAAATAAATGACTTTTCTAAAAGAGAATATCCAACCTGTTTCCACTCTTTGTTGACTCCTCTCACTTTTCAGCGGCCTTCATCGTGACACAAAGATCTGCTCGTCCGGGCATGTGTCCTTTATGAACGGTTTCTCGGGGGGTGGGGGGGTTGGCAGGTGGTTCGAGGTTGTACAGCAAAATGAGTTGGTACTTTTGCTCTGCTTGTAGTAAAGGTCCTCTGCGCTTCTGCCAGGATTACAGGAAAGGAAACTGGGCTGAAATTAAGAAATATACAAATAAAAAGACGGGATTAAGTGAAAAGAACTCACTCTTAACTTTAACGTCACTGCCTGGGCAGTTGGCAAAAAAAAAAAAAGGCCTACTCATTTCCAAACAATCGTTGTATCATAACAAGCTAATAATGTACAGTCACTTTATTGCATTAAAAAAGTATCTGTTCAATCACAACCATTTATGTATTAAACCAGTAAATTAGTCGCTGGCAGTTCAGCTAATACCATTTAAAAGGTCGCTGAAATGTCTAGCGTCTTTTGAGACACAAAATACGTGCCCCACTAAAAACTAAAGGATTTCAAATAAAATGGAAAAGCAGGGGAGGGAGCAGGTGGATACATGAATGTATTCTCTACTCAAGTCTAGACAGAGGAGAAAGTGTTGAGAAAAGAAGAGGGGTGAAGGGATTTTTTGAAAGCATACTGATTTTCCCCGTGCATCGAGATCACGAAGAACTGCGCAACAGACCGGACACGCATTGCAAATAATGCAGAGAGCATGGGAGTGACGCAACGCAGGAAGGATCTATCTATCTATGAATCATATGCCTCTCCCTCCCAGAGTTTCTCTCTTGTTCTCCTACTCACGATCCCTCTGCTGTGGTTCCCATTCCCATTGCAGATAACCAGTATAACAATAATGACAACAAAACTGTCCGATGATGCGTAAGAGAGGTACTAGGTGACAGATGGCTGGGTCTGTATGTGGTACTATATATATAATGAGATGCTACCTCTCTTCCTGTTTCAGTCGCGGAGTAGGACACCTGTCACATCACACCTCCAGCCGTCAGTACGCAACACACTACCTACCTAGGAATAATTTGAGCAAATAACTGTCAGAGAAACTGACACACACGGCTCGCTTTTCTCACTCTCCACTGGTCTCTCCTTTTCTTCTCTGCCTCGCTTTCTCTGTCTCTCTCTTTCCTTCCAGCACTTTCTGAGACACACACACACACACACACACACACACACACACACACACACACACAAACACACACAAGCAGAGACACAGACGGTCTAAATCAGTTAGGGGAGCCCGGCCGGCTGCGCCAAAGTGAGCCGAGCGTGACATCTCACTTTCAGCAGTAATACTGGGCTGAGCCTGCTCCTCCCGTACACGTTAAATGGTGAAAGAGCTCTGCATTATACTTGATCATGACTAGACACAGCACGGTATATGCATGTGAGAAGAGAGCACACTGAGGGAAACACACACACACTTGGTAAATAGGGTGGATACAGTGCCTGCAAGTGACATAATCGCGCACACAGCATGTTTTGCTTGCACCCTGCAGACACTAAAACAAACACATATGCTTATCTTAGACAGACAAAAACAAGGTTTCAAGCTGAAATACATTAGGAGGGTGTCTCCCCAGTGTGCTCTCACAACAAAATAGTAGAAAATAAAGAAATCCAAGACAACAAAAAAGATGCAGAGACCTTATTGAAGATGTGCATGTGCCAGTGTCTTGCTCAGCAAAAACAAGTATTGGAAAAATCAAAGCATGGGTAAAATTGGAGCCCACTTGAGGTGTTCTTGTTTGTGCTTTTCACATTATTTGTTTATTCCAAGACGGACTATATATACATGCAAATACAATATGTAATGTCCTCTCATTCCTCAACAATGCTGCCTACTTCTCACCATGTTGGTTTTATATTCATGGTGCTTTTTAAGGATGTGTGTTTACTAGCAGGCCTACACAGTGTTTCTAGAGGTCCAATGGGTTTCCTAGGGACATTTCATCTTAAGGGATCTACTTGGGCTGGCAGTTGAGCTCCGAACAAACATTGCGCAAATGTACTGCATATTCACGCTTGAACCATTTTCCATTTTTAAAAATAGAGGTCGCCCTTTGGGCCACCCTCAGGTCAAACTGTCCTCTTTGCAACCAAGATGTTGAAATCTAAGGGGCAGATTTCCATTCAATTTGCTGGGGATGTCTCCGCTCCCTGGAGGAGGAATTCTAGTATTTTGGGTGGTCTCTCTGAACTTTAATGTCGGGGGGCAAAGCTATTTCCAGCTGTGCACATGACATCTGTCCTGAATCTGCCAAAGAATTACCGAGCAGTATGCACTCCAGAGAATAAAACCTCCTCAATGTAGACACTCCATGTAACTCCATTTGATTGTAGCACCGGTGGCGTAGCATTATAATCAGGACCAACTATTGTGTAACCCTACTGATGCAGCTTTTAGAACAGCACATATATTGTTCATGCTGTGTGTACTATTCACACAACAGGTTATACATTTTTGGTATTTTTTCCCACAGTTAGGTATGGCCCTACTTGCACTTCCCTATGTGTTGCTCCCTCAACAGGCAGTGACGCAGTGTGTTTTCTATCTTGTCTAAATGGCATTCTCAATAATAGATGGGCAGCGTGTCTGACTACTCCGTCAGCCTCCAGCGAGCGTTTAAAAATAGCCCGATTCTGTAGACACAAAACACATCAGTATTGAAACAAACCTGAGCATGTCACCACTTACAAAACTTTAGAAGAACTCTATAGAGCAACATGTGACCCGAAGAGACCTGGAGCTAGTTAGCTGTTAATGCTAACAATCTCTGAGGTGACGCCTGTGCAATAAGTCAAATATGTACATTATGTATCTTTATTTCTCCCTATTGGTCAGATGTTTATTGTCTTTTTTCAATAGTTATCTCCATCTCCTACTCGGTATTACATCACAGCTGCTGACACAATCAGAGGGTTGTAGGTGAATCAGTCCTTTGTCCTATGTTCAGCACACACAGCCAACACATGCATATCCAAAGAGAAGCCCTACTCATACTGTGGCTACGTGGTGTGAGCAGCTTTATAGCCTCCACATCCTCTCATCCATTGGTGAATATGTTACGGAATCATATGTGTAAGCTTTATCTATAGGGGGTTGCACATGTGTTTCTATAATAACTCTATCCTTAGTCATTACAGCCTTTCATCTGCATGAACAGTGAAAGCTAACCATTTGGAAAGACCAAGAGATGACGGAGGAAGAAGTGAGGATCAAGAGAAAAGCAGTGCCAGGAGAGGACTCAACATCCAAGTAATTGTACATTTACACCTCATTACTCTGACAGCCTGTGTGTCAAGACCTTTCTTATACAGTCTGTGGTCAAGAACGACTGAAAATAAGTGTTTTCTATGATTGCATGTCAAAGTAACCCCTTTATTTGACTTGCAGGATGGAAACAGTGACAGCACTCTGAACTCCATTACTGCATCTCAGAGCAGCAATTACAGAGAGTCAACCAATCAAAGCATCATTTACAGCTAAATGATCTTTTAAATATTCAGTCCTGTGGTTTGCATGTCACAACTAATGGCCCTTAGACGGAGATATTGACTCAATATTCATCCCATATAGCCAAAAAAGGAAAAGCAACTGTGAAAGAGTTTCCGCAGTTTGTCTTCACGTCCAATGTTAGAGGCCCAATCCTAAACCACGCCCTGCACCCTACCCCTCCGTTTGCGCGTTCACGCGGAGGGTCTGCCACATTAAGTGCTGTTCCAAACCAACAAGTGTGGAGCGGTGTGGACGGGCGTACAGCGCTGTACGTCCGTCAGGAAACACGCTGTGTACAAGTAGTTCCAGCAAACATCCACTGATAAACTGCAACCTCATGATAACCTCATATTTTTTTAACTTAGGATCGTACCTGTGTTTAGTCTAGAAAAAGGTAAATGTGTGCATTTTATTATAAAGTTGTGTATATTTACAGACTGTTGCAAAAACTAAGAATCTTGTAAAAATCAGGTTTACAACTAAAATAGATTTAAAGGTGGGGTAGTTTGAGAAAGCAGCTCGAGATACACTTTTTGTTATATTCCATGGAGTGCTCTTAACATCCAGATAGCAATGAATATCTTAAGTGCTTTGACAACAAATCCATACAAAATGTTGTATGCCGTAGTACTGTAAAAAGCCGTAGTACTGTAAAAAGCATGACCAATCATTTTAGCCGGGCTGTATGATTAAATCTTGTACCGTAAATGTTGTATTAAATAAAGTTAATATTACTTATTATTATAAGTATATATATATATATATAGCCTACAGTGCAATCATTCTTTCATGCTAAATGAAGCTCTGTTGCTTGGATATCACTAGATCCTGTTACAGCGTAATATAAGTACATAACGATTGATGTGTACATTAGCATAATTACTAGCTAGCCGCTAGCTGCTAACTGCCGCCTCGTTAATATCAAATCCATCATAATAACAAATCATTACCATGCTATCATGAACGTGCGGTGCTGTTACGTGTACGCAAATTGACGTGCTTGATGTGAACGAGCATTTTGGTTAAAGTTGCGCATGCGCTATGAGCGCACATACGGGTACTTCTCAGGCATGCCGGGTAATCTGTGACGTTTCGCTCTCTCAAAAGTTGGGCCATTTTATCATCATGCGCTAATGAGCAACTCTCATAGGAATGAATGAGGCCCCGCCTCCCACGCTGTATCCAGTTCTTATTATACATCCATGCTCGAGATCGCTAGAATTTGAAAATACACAACCGGAGAAAATCTGCCACTTCCTTACAGAGCCCCTCCTCCAACACACACGAACACGCACATGACCAATGAGGGCACGAGATAAGTTTGTGCACAGATGGAAGGCTGACAGGCAGGTAGGCCATCCAGTTATTTTAGCCGGGCCGGCTAAAATGATTGCTCGTGCTTTTCACAGCACTACGGCTTCCACAGATGACTTTTTTTATGGATTTTTTGTCAAAGCACTTAAGATATTCATTGCTATCGGGATGTTAAGAGCATTCCATGGAATATAACAAAAAGTGTATCTCGAGCCGCTTTCTCAAACGTACCTACCCCACCTTTAACTAAACACAATTAAAGATGTTTGGAGTTTTATTTGAGTTATTCATTTAGATTTTTTTGTCTAAGAGATACTGATTTTAAACCGTTGTTACATACAGTTACGGCATTTCCTGTTTCTGCCGGAGAGAGGGGAGTTTGTCCCAAAGCTTGCCGCTGTATTTACTCCCTCCATCTGACAGGAGGGAGCCTCGCTGAGCTGCGAGTGTCACTCCACGGAGTTCACTCCATCACCGAGGGGGAGTGTGTAGGGCGTGGTTTGGGATTGGGCCTTAATGGACCGTCAATATCAAGGGTGGGAGTTGGAGGAATATTATTAATTCAGTGAACGGTGCTCATTGCTAATAGGTTCACTCAACTACAACCCACTCTGCAGAGTTACAGTATTACAGACTGCTTTATATATGTGTTTCCATTTCATGTAAGATTCTACAAAAGATAATAGATAACAAAATAATTTTGTATACAGAATTCAAGAACTATAGTCTGTGTTTACTACTTAATATTGTGTTGTGTGACAGTTACTACTTAATTGTGTGTTCTATGACATTGGCTGTATTGGTGGTGTGTCTGGAGCAGATTTGTTTTTTTGTACAGGCTAAAGACACAAACATGGACATGACAATAACATATAGGAGATGACATTCCCGTCTCTTCAACATTTCACAAACAAAAATAGGTTGACAACCAAAAATCACCAAAAACACAACATGGCAAGCATATGTATTGTTCCTTTAATCCCACTCTTCGTTAGAGCTATTTCCCATTTCATGGAAATTGTATCTACTCTTCAAACACCTTAAATGAAGATTACTCCTTGATTGACTTTTAAAAATATGTGTTTTAGCCAGAAGAATAGTTGTATTTATTAACTGTGTGCGGTCTTCATCTAAAAGCCCACAACACATAAAGGGTGTAAATGTAAATTCAATATTGAGTGTCTTCAGCCAAGTTTGAATCTTAGACACAGACTTGCAACAGATGGACAATACAAAAATAAATGCATCTGGTCTTCCTCTTCCTCATCACATCATCATTTGTTTTTTTTGCCCGTCCGTCCCGAATGGTTTCTTTATCTCTAAACCCTGCATACTGCTCACTTCAGCAGTCTCAAACAGAGCGACAAGTAAGTCCTCTGCATACACAATGTTTCCTTCTCTCAGCATGGAAGAGAAGGAAAAAGGAGGAGGTAATCATCAGCTCAAACAATGCTTTGGTACGTTTCCCTGGAGACTATTAGACCTTGTTTTTATACAGTAGACATTACTTGTGCCTCTCAATTACATTAATGTGAACAGATCATAAAATGATAAGCCGCAAAAGTTATGTTTTTTTCCCTCTTGCATTATCATCTTTCAAAACTTGAGAGTAATCTTCTGCCAAGTAAATTGAATATTCTGAGTCTCTGCTTGCTATGCTTTGCTGCACTTGTGTATCTTATTTCAGAAAAGATTTCTTGAGCATGAGAATGTCCTGACCTCTCCATCTGTATCTTATCATGCAAACATCTTTTAATTATCTTGACACAAGGCGTGTACATGATGGGAGAACGGCTGGCTTTTCATCTCACTGTATTTGATTTATTGGGGCATTCAAAGAGCAAAGAAATATACATAATTATGCCTGAAATATTTCCACGTTGCCGCTTACAAATGTATAATATAATCAACAGGCAAGACATGCAGGAGGAAATCTCTTTTACACATGAATACATAACAATATCAGGCAGTTGTGTAGTGTTCATCTGGACGATTCCCATTTGTAATTTGATTATGCAAACATCCTATTATAATGCCTCATGCTGCATGATCTTTTTGAGGATCATGCAGCCAATCCAACATCCTGTATGTTCTTATTCGTATTGCATGCAATGAAGCAGGCAGTGTTTCTGTATGTGGGCATTCAGTCATATGTAATGATGTTTTTACCAAAAATGTATAATGTCAAATATGTTGTAGATCTTAGCTCCTTTTTATTGTCAGTCATTCTTGTAACAAGTCAAGTTGTCTATCAAGGGTTCCAACCACCACTTGCTCAAAGCCTCTTATCAAATCTAAGTCATTCAAGTGCATCAATGCTCGTTTTAATTAACACCGTTTAAGGTAAGGCATTTAGGTTTAACAATCGGAGGTGAGCAGTTTTGTGATTCAAGAATCAATGATGTCACAAGGTAGGGGGGGGGGGGCTGAGCCAAGTGAGCAAACGGTCAGGAGTGATCCTTATGGTAAATGTATCCATGTTACCAATGTCAACGGCTCATTAAAGCACGGACCTAACATTCTGGAGAACTTCGATTTTGTTCCTGCAGGTTTTCCACACTTTTTTAAATGAAAGCATGAAAAAAGCAATGGAACAGCCTTCAAAGAAACGTATTGTAAGTCAACAACAACAACACCGCTCAATTCGCTTTTTCCATTTCTATATACTTTGGCCCAGTGAAACGACTGAATGTCTGCTACTTTGTTTTTGACTACCACCAACTGAGTAGAAGGACAGGAAAGGAGGAGGGAGGGAAATTGAGCGCATAACAAAACAAAAGTCCATCTCCATTGCCCACCCATCTGCTTGTTTGTCTGTCTGTCCTTCAAGGCCCATGTGTCCTTAGCTCTGCCAGGCACAATCTGCCACTGAGGCTCATAACTGCAGAGCTTCAGGGGGAAGCGCAGAGAAAAAAAGAGAATAGGAGCGAAAAAGTGCATCAGTGATAAAGAAAGAAAGTCTAATGTGTCAAAAGATAATAACAGATTTCTTGTCTCACTTCAACACTTCATCATCTTTCTTTTTAGTGTGTTGACGGTGGCATGTTGACATCTATGCACCATTTTAGACGGTAAACAGGCTCCATTTGCATTACAGGCCCTCCTCAGTACAGCGGGGTGCTTTAATGAGAAGCAACCCTTCATGTTGTCAGCTATGTCTGTGAACATAAAACAAAAGGATTTCCAGCCGGCCAGCTGCCTGTGTTTTAACCAAACCTCTGGCAGAAGGGTTTAGACTGAGTGTTAGCGTAGCCAAATTCTCTGGTAAAACATGGATTAGAGAGGAAGGGGAATTTGATAATCCTCCCCCGCCCACACCCTTCTCATTTTCTCTTCCTCTTTCCCTGCCTCTCTCGGGTGATGATTGAGAAATCTCAGAGGATGCCGTCAGAATAATATTAAGACAATGTCATGGTGCGGCCTGGACAAAGTTCATTTGTTTTGTATTCGGATTTTATGTACGCTCTAAAAGAGAAAACAATTATAAAGAAAGTTGATATTGTGACAGGCATCCATTTAAATAGCTTTGTCATATTGGACAAACTGTAAAGGACTCTCCACAGATTACCAAATGAAAAGGTAATTATACTTTACTATATTCTCAAAAGTCATTCGTTTTACATTGCAGTTAATCTACTGAATTTCAAACCAAAATTCAGCAGTAACTTCTGTCACTGACATGTGCTTTTACTAATTGAATTGTTTCTGCCTAACTCTCATGAGTCCGTGTCCTCGTGTAGTAAGAGCATATTTAAGTATGCAGACAAAAACATCAGGATCATCTCTAAATAAGAGGTTAGCATAGCAGAGACATTATGTAAATTTGACACAGCTGAATTAATCAAGCAACAAAGAAAACTGTGGCTTTGTTTCCAAGTGACATTCTTAAAATAACATCCGTTATCCTGAAGTCATATGAGGTTAGGATGTATGAAAATAAATAAGAAATGTATTCAAACAAATTCACTGACTAGCTTATTCCTTCTTGCACAAAAGAGAATTTTTAAGATATGTGCTCATTGTCCTCATCAACTCGTGCATGCAGTTGTTTTTTTTATAAGAGAACAAAAACAAGAACACTCCAATTGATAAGAATCACTCTACGGAAGTTAAATAGACTTCAAAGGTCCCATGACATGCTTTTATGGTTATTACCCGTCCCCTTGTGTGTTATGTAGCGTTTTCTGCATGTAAACGGTCTGCAAAGTCAAACCCCTCAAAGTACACCCTGTAGCGAGTAAAACTCTAACACAGAAAAGACGTGTCTATGCTGCCCCGGAACGCCTCGTTGGAGATTTCTCTTTTTCCATTGTTGTCTTCCGGGGCAGGTTGACGTCGCTCGAGCCAAATGAACCAATCCACGGAGCTCCGCACACTCACTCACTCAGCCTTATCTTTTCTCATCTTGTCCGCAGGCACGGCACGCAGACCCCACGCAGCAACCATGCAGGACACCAGTAATCCACCTCACACTGTCCGCTCCTCGAGTCTCAAAGGGCGGAGCAGCGAGCCCCGCAACGTCCCGCCAACACGCACCCAGACCCCACGCAGCATTCTCATCTGTTTGTCATGACTGGTGTTATTTTCTGGTTGCTAACAAACGCCATTGTAACACATAAACGCTGATGTTCAACTGTAACGGTGGTTGACTAATCAGAACAGAGTGGGCGAGCTGACCAATCAGAGCACAGTGGGCTCTGAGAGAGGGGGTGGGGGGCGAGGGAGGGGGGGCAGGAGCTCCAACGAGGCGTGTAGGACAGAGAGGGAATACACATACTATACAGAGATGCTGTATGAGAAAACAATGTGATTTTGGAACATTGAACAATGTAAATCTATTCTAGTAGACCTCAACAATGGAATTATGATCCGTAGAAATGGCCATGACATGGGACCTTTAAAAAAACCTTCCTGGGAACATTGTCTTCCCAAATCTGATAGTCCCTCACATTCACATTTCAATTGCTTTCTTTTTTATGTGAGCCGTTTATAAAGACTTACAGTACAGGAAGTAAATTAGCACAATATTTTACTTCAAAGTAAAAGTGTGCTCATTTCTGTATACAAACCACAGCACAGTGCCACACACACATCGTCTAAGCTTTTGTCGCCTGGCTGGTGGATTAAGTGTGGGCATTTTGTGAAATCATTTGAAGCCCTGGGGGTGCGAAGAGGAGTGTAGAAAAGTGTGTGTGCGCATAGGTGTGTGTGTGCATCCTGCCTGTTCAATGTGCTGTGTATTTGGCCCATGTTTGTGAACATTATTCAGCATATGTGTGTTTGGGTTTGGGGCCAACAGTGATTCAGTAGAACTTCAGTAGAAGAAGTGCAGGAAAATGAAAAGGAGAAGAAATGAACTTCCCTTGGCTTGTTTTAACAGAGGATATACAACAATCGATGTTATTATCGACCGTGGGGAGAGGTAGCATTTGTTTGACTATCGATTGCTTCAAACAGCGTATTTCTACATTTTAACCTCCATGACTCCAGACTCTGAGAAGCTGACTAAGCATCACAGATCATCTGAAGGATATTTTCTTCACTTTTTATATATGAATGAAGGTACACAAAATACACTGTCAAGGTTTAGTCAGTTTGGTCTTGAGGATTGAGTGGGTATACTGAAACCAGCTCCTGAGTGCAGATGTGTGTCTGCAGGATGTAGGTTAGGGTGAGGCGTGCATTTATAATCTCTAATCCCCTGGAACAAACTAAATTATTCTGCCTCTAAACACCTGTCAGTCTATTTATGCCAGTGCTACATCTGCTCAAGGCAGAGAAAGCAACCATGTATGAACACATATAATCCATCTAATCACTTATGACACATTAGAAGATACGATGTAAATAGATTAGTATCTATTGATCCCAAATTGGGGAATGTTTGCGTTGCAGCTGCATAAAAAGACAAGGCAATGTACATTAGAGTATCTGTAGAGAACGTGCCATCTGCCTGTATTTTCTTATTCTGTTGTGTTCTGGACGTTTCTACAGTAGGCGTGAACGTAGCAAACTATAGGTTACTTACGTAACCCCAATCCTCAGAGTAACATGAAGTGAGATGTCTCACTATGGGATGCGCCTCATCGCGGAGCAAACAGAAGCATCAATCTCATTACGCCAATCCTGATTGGCCGGTGATTCTTGACGTCAACGTCAGGGGAAATCACCCCTATAAGTAGCCTGCGCCACGACGCATGCGTCATTCAAAATAAGCACCTCTTCTCGCTTCACCGTAGCAAGGAGGGCCGTCTGGTGAGACATCTCACTTCATGTTACTCTGACGAATGGGGTTACGTAAGTAACCTATAGTTCTCATTCATAACACTCCGTTCGATGTCTCACTATGGGATATTGTAGCTCCCGTATTGCCAGACGAGCTTTTCTCGAAGATCACCGATCAACCAGAATTGAACAGGTGGAGTCCCGACTCAACAAGGTGCCCAGCACTGCTCGGGCCACGCTTGGAGCGGAGACGTCCAGCCTGTAAAAGCAGACAACAGTGAGCGGCGAAGACCCGCTTGCCGCTGCACAGATGTCTTGGATGGGAGACATCCTGGACAGAGCCCAGGATGCAGCCAGACCCTGATTTGAAAGAGCTCGCGGACCCGAAGGTGCCTGCAAACTCTGACTCGTAAGGGTCTCAAAGCAATAGCCTCCACACGACAGTGGGAGAGCCGTTGCTTAGTAACCGGCTTGCCCCCCTTTAAGGGTTAGCCCAGGACACCAGGAGTTGGTCATTATGACCAACACCCCTGATCTGTCCATACAGGTGCGTAAGCACAAACTGGACACAGCAAATCCCGCTGCTGTTCCCCGTAGGGACCCAGCGGCTGAGGAAATGGCTCAATATCCATTGGGTACATGTACAGACAGTGTCTGAAAACATTACTGGCTCGCCTGGCGGAAGCCAGGGTCAGTAACAGCACTATGTTAGAGAGACCTGGTGTAGGAATCTCTCGCACTCTGAATAGTGTTAACACCCTATGAGGGAGTCTCACTATATTCAGGTTGTACCACTCACGGGCCAGGCCCATAAGGCCAAGCGCTCTGGGTGTGGGTGAAAAATGTCACCCCCCGCCTGGGACAGTATGCCCCTGTGTAGTGGGAGCTGCCATGGCTGCCCGCACAGCAGCTGATAAATCTCCGCCAGCCAGTACATAGCTGGCCAGTGCGGAGCTATCAGAATAAGTGTGTGGCGTTGTTCCCTCACTCTTGCCAGAGTCTGGGGAATCAGAGCCAAGGGTGGGAACGCGTACAGAAGGCCCGAAGGCCAAACGTGTGCGAGTGTGTCCACGCCTAACGGTGCGTTTAGGTCGCGCATCGAAAAGAACAGCTGACACTGAGCATTTTCTCTTGATGCGAACAGATCCACCGTGGCGCTGCCATAACGCACCCACAGCTGGCTCACAATCCTTGGATGTAAAGTCCAGTCTGCATAAAGTGGTGTACCTCTGGACAGCAGATCTGCCCCGAGGTTCGACACACCCGGTACGTGCGTCGCTCTCAGAGAGAGGAGACGCCCGCTGCTCCATAGGATCAGTTTGCGTGCCAGCATGTGTAACTGGAGAGAACGCAAACCCCCTTGGCGGTTTATATACGATATTGTCGTCGTATTGTCTGTCCTCACGAGGACATGGTGTCCTCTGAGAAAAGGCAGGAAGTGCTTTAGGGTGAGGCACACCGCTAAAAGCTCCAGGTAATTTATGTGTGCCCGCTGGAGGTCTCTGCTCCAGAGACCCCTCGCCGAGCGGCCTTCATAAATACCTCCCCAACCTGTCAGACATGCGTCTGTGGTGACCACCCTCCGTGAAAGGACAGCACCCATAGGCACGCCCCGTACTAGAAAAGTCGGGTGCAGCCAGTGGCGCAGTGCCGTTACGCATTTCACAGTAACCATTACCCTCAGCGCGCCATGACGCGCGGGGTTTAGTTTTAAGGCGGCTACCCAGCGCTGAAACTCCCTCATGTGTAAGCGTCCTAGTCGTACGACCAGGATGGCTGACGCCATGAGCCCCATCAACCGCAGGCATGTTCTGAAGAGAACATGTTTGCGACGCTGGAATAAAGCGAGACAAGCTCTGAAAGCTTTCACTCTTTCCGCTGACAGGCGAGCTGAAAAGGGCACCGAGTTCAGGTGTAACCCCAGGAAGAGTATAGTCTGCGCGGGGCACAACATGCTCTTCTCTGTGTTTATTATGAACCCCAGGTTGAGCAGGTGCTTTACGAGAACATTTGTCTGCGTAATAGCCTCGTGCTCCGACTGTGCGAGAAGCAGCCAGTCGTCCAGGTAGGTCGCCAAGCGAATACCCTCTTGTCTTAACGGGGATATCGCGGCTTCCGTACATCGTACAAACACTCTTGGACTGAGAGACAGGCCGAAGGGAAGTACTCTGTATTCGTAACAGATCCCCTGAAATGCGAATCTCAGATATTTCCTGTGTGGATAATATACTGGGACGTGGAAATACGCATCTTTCAGGTCGACTGATGTAAACCAATCATCTTGTCGCACGAGACGCAGCAGAGATGTGTGAGTGAGCATTCTGAATTTGTATCTTTTTAGATATCTGTTCAGAACCCTCAAATCCAGTATTGGCCGGATTCCGTTCCCTCCTCGTTTGGGGACGAGGAAGTACTTGGAATAAAAACCACTCTGACTCTGCTCGGCAGGTACAACAGATATAGCTCTCTTTTCTAGAAGTGAGAGGATCTCTCTCTAGAATATGGGCTGACTCTCCTCTGGCTTGTGAATACAAAATACCCGAGAAACGAGGGGGGGTGACAGCGAATTGGAGTCTGTAACCCCGTGTTACTGTCTTGAAAACCCAAGCAGATGTTGTGAGCATCTTCCACTGTGTGCTCCTTAGAGCCAGCGGAGATGTCACATCTCTTGCCCTCTGAGACTCTATTTGTTGTGTCATGGGGCCCTTTAGTGTCTGAACACGGTGGTACCTCATTTCAACAGTCCCCACCGTTACTGCGCACGCACATGGCGGTGGCTTCACGGACCCGTCAATAATCCGTCCTTTGAGAGATTCCGTAGCTGCTCTTGAAAGGGAAAGGATTGACGGGCCGTTCTTTACAGCTCTAGCCGGCACTGCGTGCGCACGTGGCGGTAGTGCCCTTAAAGCCCCAACCAGCACTGCGCATGCGCGTGGCGGTGGTGCCTTCACAGACCCGTTTATTATCCGCCTTTTGAGAGAGGCCGTAGCTGCTCTCAGAAGGGGATTTATGGTTAACGGACTGTTTATTGTTTTTCTTTTCATTTTTTTGAGCTGCGCCCTTGGCCGAAGCCTGGATGCGTCAGCGAATAATGGTTTATTTAAACAATAATGATGTGACATGTGTTTTGTGCGGACTTGAGGATGGCGTTGAGGCATCTCTCGAGGCAGCGGGGACACAATTCGAGCCGGAGAAGGAACTTCCAGCTCTGTCACAGAGGGGAGAAGGAGGGGCTGTCTTCCTCCTTGATTGCTGGCCGAAATTCTGGGTTGGCTGCGCCTGGGCTGCAGCCGGGACCGGAGATTTTCTAGACCAACTCGCCCTCGTCTCCTGCCTGGGCTGGGGACTCGGGGCGGGCTGTGACCTCTGCTGATCTGGTACTCTAGATCCAGCAGGGTTCGGAGCAGCTTGGGCGAAGGGTCGCTGTTGCGGAGGCAGCGGCTGGACCCTTCGAGGGAGACAGAGGTGGAGGGCCTCGTCTTCCTTCTTTTTCGACTCGCACCTCCTCTGCATGGAAGCGAGAGCGGAGCCGAAAATTCCCTCGGGAACGATGGGCATATCCAGCACATCTTCTTTTTCCCGGTCCGGGAGGTTGGTGAGGTTGAGCCATCTAGCTCTTTCCTGCACCACCATGATCCCCATCACTTTGCCCGTGGCCTGGACGGCGCAGCGTTGGACACGGAGACAAATGTCTGTGACCGCGGCTATCTCGTCCAGAGTGGCCGGTCCAGAATCGCTCGACAGATCCTCACAGAGCTCCGCTTGGTACGCGGTTAGCATCGAGGAAACGTTCAGAGCTCTGGCGGACAATGCTGCAGCTTTGTAGGCCCGTTCCGTCATGGTCGACTGGAATCGGTCTGTTTTTGCTGGCAGTGTGGGGTTCCTGCTCGGTGACGGGCCCATCCTCGGTAGGAGATGGGCTGCCACCAGCGGTTCCATAGGCGGTATGTGGAGCAGGCCGAGCCTCTCCATACCGTCACAGTCTAGGGAGGAGGCACCCTGGATTGGGGCCTTGTTGCTAAAGGGCCGGTCTCTCCACGAGACCGACACCTCATCCAACATCTCCGGGAAGACCGGGAGGAGTTGCCTCTTCGTCCTCGTTGTTTGGAAAAACAGTTTTCCCTCGTAACGGGACCTGGAGGTCTCCTTGGCCACTTCGGGCCATGGGATGTCTAGTCTGGCCGCAGCACGTTGACACACGGCTTGTAGGTCCATACTGAGACAGGGCGAAGCTGGTGTGCTATCGCCCGAGAGAGCAGCCATCGCTCCAGGCTTTGCAGCCTGAGCTGGTGACATGAAGACGTCGTCTTCTTGCTCGTCCGAATCAGACAGGAGGAACTCAGAGGCATCCTCTTCGTCCTCCATGTAATTTAATTCCAGGACATCCTCCGCGGGTGAAACCATGGTGAGGTCCAGCCGGGAGCCCCAGCTTGGTATAGCGTGGGGTCCCGTTCCCGCGTCCTTTGCCGCCACCGGGACCCGGCCTGATATGGCGCGGGAAACCGGTTCCGCGGCTGCCGCGGTTGATGAGCCCCAGGCCGTGAAGGCGAAGGACTCAGTCTCTGCGGCGGACGCCCCCGTGTCTTGGTTGCCAGCCGGCCAACCAGTGGACATGAGGGGATCCTGTCCCGACAGGCTAGCTTGTCGTGCTAACCGTCGGCGAAGGCTCTTTATGGTGAGGTGGGCACAATGCCCGCACGAGCCGGGGTCGTCGATAGCCTCCTGGGCGTGTTCCAGCCCGAGGCAGGACGAGCAGACCTGGTGTGAGTCTGTGCCTGCTATCTTCAACCCGCAGTCGCAGAACCGAGCCTTCGAGTCCCTGACTCCTCTGGTGTGAGGGAGAGAGGCGTCCATGGAGAGGACCCGCTCTTAACAGGTATGTCGAAAAAAAGTGTCCCAAACTGTCCTTTATCCGGAGAAAAAAGGTAGTGTGGGTCTTTTCCTCTCAAAGAATATTACCTGGTGTGGCAATATTCTTTAAATCCTTTTATCCTCCGGGGAAGAAAAAAGAATAAAAAACGTCCTCGCTACCGTGGTGTCGGCAGTGAGGGAAAAAAGCACAAGCTAGCAACTGGTGTGTTGCTAACTTGCAAGTCAAAATCTTACCTTACTTCCAGAGGAAGAATTCGGCGAGGTTGACTATGGTACTTCTTCTGAGAGAGAATAGGGTAGCCGGCTAACGCCCGTCGACCGAAAATTTGCTTGGGTTCAGTCTGTGGACTGTTAAGCTAGCCCGGCTACCGTTCGAGATGTGCTCTGAAGCGAGAAGACGCATGCGTCGTGGCGCAGGCTACTTATAGGGGGTGATTTCCCCTGACGTTGACGTCAAGAATCACCGGCCAATCAGGATTGGCGTAATGAGATTGATGCTTCCGTTTGCTCCGCGATGAGGCGCATCCCATAGTGAGACATCGGACGGAGTGTTATGAATGAGAACAGGTGCCGCAACCCCGATTCTCGTTGCAAGCACAGAGTTAATCTGGGGCTCTCTATTACCCGCTGGCAGGGACCCGGACCCTGATCTCAGTCAGGGGGCTTCTGGTGCCGTTGAGTTGGGAGGGGGGCAACTTTGAATGCTCTGTGTACAAACCACAATTGACAAGTCATAATTATTCTGCCTTTAAATGCAATTTTAAGATACTTGTACATTACATGACTATTAACATATTGTGACGGTTCTTCCCTCTACAAAAAGTATAGTTGTTTTTAACTCAAAATCTGTTAAAAAAAAGGTATAGGACATGATACAGGGCTGACGCTGTTTAATTATAACTGGGTGTTTGCAGTTTATTTATTTATTTGGCTTTTCTTGAATATAATTTACTTCTGTTGTGTATTTGTTCGTGTTTTTGTTTGTTTATTTATCTGTTTATTTATCTGCTTATTTGTTTATTTATTTATCTGGTTATTTATTTGTTGTTTTATGTTTGTTTTTTTTAAAGTATTTCTTTAAGAGATAAGGAAAAAAAGAAATATATATATATATATATATATGTTAATAATTTAGTTTTTGGGAGAAGGGATGGGATTAAAGAAGTGTAAACTTCTTCCCACCCCTTTTCGGATGTGTAATTAAGTAGTAATATTTTTGTATATCAATTTGACACTGCTTATTTTTGTATTGTATAATAATTCTCATGTTAAATTGTTGTATTATTGTTTTACACATTCGAAATAAATCAAATTAAACTACTATTTATTTGACAGCCATAGTTAAAGCCATTGCATTACATGGCATTTGGCTGACTCTTTTTATCCAAAGTGACATACACTTGAATACCATAGACATGCCTGCGGGAGCCATATGGGGTTAAGTATCTTGCCGAAGGATACGGACATGTTGTCTGCAGGGGGTGGGATTAAACCGTTAACCCCCTGAATTGCAGATCAGCGCACCACCCCCTGTGTTACAACAGATTTGTGTAAAAATATGAGGCTTCTAGTACTTTTACTTGTAGCACATACTGATGCTAATTTGCTTATGCCTTTGCACTTCTACCAAAGTGATATTCTGAAAGTATGAGATTAGCTTGTAGTGGGGAAGCATTTGTATAGTGGGGCATTGCTAATTGTATGTAAAAAAAATCGCAATGCTTTATCCAACACTAGTGTACCCCCGTCCCAGCAATGGGACTGTATTTTCACTGTGATCTTTTCTCCTCTCTCATCCATCCTTCTCACACTGAACCCCACCTCGGTTTACCCCTCCCTTTTCCTGTCAGTTTATTAGTTTAAAGTGACATTGAGTGATCCGAAACCAAAAGCAAAATTAATATCGAACTGACAGGGCAGACTGAAAAATACTCTCTCCAATAGCTCATGAAAAAAAACAGCTTTCACAACCCCTGCAAGCTTCCAGGACTAATAGTTGCATGAATATGAAAGTCTTACTTCAGTGTAAGAATTTGTGTTTATGCAAGTGTCTGTGTGTCTTAGTGTATTACATTTTGTTTATATTGCTTCAGGGTGTTTTGTTTTGGGCTATACTAAGTCAAAGGTGAGGTTATGTTAGTTTGAACATTGTTTTGCTTCCTGTCCGATTAAAAAGAAAGGCCTTCAAAAACAGTTGAGTTGAAATGAGGTTGATTTTCCACACATTTTGCACGCCAAGATTTTGACAAACTCAGCTATAGGCCATGGCATATTTAGATGGCAAACAGATGCTTCAGTAGAACATAACCTCACGCATTCATCCAGCTGAACTGTGCCAAGACTTACAGACACACTTATGCACACACAAGTACACACACAGGCAATACAGATACTGTCTCTCTGCGAAACTGCAGATACGAAGTGACAAAGCTAAAATATTTATACCCAGATCTTAGCAGTGCGTACTGAGGGAGGGAGAGCGGCGCAGGGACAGATGGATACAGAGCGGCGAGGAGAGAGAGACTCAAGAAGAGAGGCCGGCTACAAGGCGATGGGAAATGTCAGAGGGTGTGTGTTTGTGCGCGCGCGTGCGCGTGTGTGTGTGTGTGTGTGTGTGTGTGTGTGTGTGTGTGTGTGTGTGTGTGTGTGTGTGTGTGTGTGTGTGTGTGTGTGTGTGTGTGTGTGTGTGTGTGTGAGAGAGTGATGACAACATAGAGGGAAAGAGAGAGAGATGAGTGTGCAGCACAGATGCCAAATGAATCTAGGGCAGTCCAGAAAAAAACAAGGCATTATTCCAAAATCCACTTTGTACGTGTGTGTGTGCAAGTGTGTACGTAATTGTATTTCTATATATCCGTGTGTGTGTGTGTGTGTGTGTGTGTGTGTGTGTGTGTGTGTGTGTGTGTGTGTGTGTGTGTGTGTGTGTGTGTGTGTGTGTGTGTGTGTGTGTGTGTGTGTGTGTGTGTGTGTGTGTGTGTGTGTGTGTGTGTGTGTGTGTGTGTGTGTGTGTGTGTGGTGTGTGTTGGTGTGTGTGTGTGTGTGTGTGTGTGTGTGTGTGTGTGTGTGTGTGTGTGTGTGTGTGTGTGTGTGTGTGTGTGTGTGTGTGTGTGTGTGTGGTGTGTGTGGTGTGTGTGTGTGTGGTGTGTGTGTGTGTGTGTGTGTGTGTGTGTGTGGTGTGTGTGTGTGTTGTGTGTGGTGTGTGTGTGTGTGTGTGTGTGTGTGTGTGTGTGTGTGTGTGTGTGTGTGTGTGTGTGTGTGTGTGTGTGTGTGTGTGTGTGTGTGTGTGTGTGTGTGTGTGTGTGTGTGTGTGTGTGTGTGTGTGTGTGTGTGTGTGTGTGTGTGTGTGTGTGTGTGGCAAACATGTTAGCATCCCTCTAAAGTGGATGTAACATTCCAGAGTCTGAAAAACAGGTAAAAGCACCACGATTTCCTTTTTTGTGCTTTTTTCCTTTTTTTACAATACCCTTTAATAATTACAGTGCACTCTGCATCACCCACACTTCTTCCAGCGTGTTCTGATTCCCTCTCTCTCTCTCTTTCTTTCACATAAACAGCTAGATTTGTTTTTCTTCATCAAACTCGACCGCTGAATTATTCTGTGTACGTGAGCATGGGTTAATTTGGGTGGGGGGGGTGGCACAAAGCAAAGAGGATGGCAGATGGTGTCCTCACTTCACGGACATAGAGTACACACACACACACACACTGAACAGAAAATAAACACCCTCATACAGAGAGAAGAGTACACATACGCAACATGCTTGACACATGCACAGTGTGTGCAAAAGCTTTGTTGACCTCACTGAACCACCAGCCGCTCACTTCTCTTCGTATGTACTCCAATCTCCAAAGATGGTGGAATAGAAAAAAGAGAACATAATCCTTGTTTGTGTAATGAGTCCTCTCCTTGTTTTACTACAACACCTGCATTTCCCCTGTGGGGTTCATTAAAGGCTCATCTTAACTTTTGAAAATATTTTGTTTATTTTCCTTGGCTCACAATTTAATTCAAAATTGATTCGGAATCAAATAAGCTACTGCCATCTGCTTTTTTCATCTGCTTTTATTTTCGCATGCCAAAAGTTTACCACGCAGGAATGTTTTGTACTCATTATCAGCAGTCAGAAATGGCTGCACTTACTCAAGCTCGTTCCAGTAAAACAATCCACACTCCCACACATTTATTTCTGCTTTGTTTGTGACATTTATTTCAGACAAATTATGATTTTGATTTATGACTTATACATTTAAACAATTTCATTTTAAAGTGTACTGAGTATAAATCCATTCAGTGTGAGCGCATAGCTTCCCGTAGTGACAGCCTGAAAATAGCTGCATGTTGTGTAAGTCATGTAAAGCTCCTTCTTCCTTGGGGGATTATTAAAATGAAATGCATTCAAATGCTTGGTTTCATTGGAGAATTAACTTTTTCATCCTTTCATAGAGTCACAGAAGCGCTTGACTTATTTAGTATGAGCTAGATAAGCGGGACAATGTGTTGGAATGAACGAGCATGAATTTGAAGTTGTGATTCAACACAGAATTCCAGTTTTATAATCTTGATTATAACGTGAAATCAGTTGTTATCCAACTGCACTGTATAACTCCAGCTCTGACTAGAGATGGACAGTCTACAAAAAACAGATTATCTTGGATTTGAATAATTAGTCAAGTATCAGTATAGCTTCAATAGATGTTAAATCACTCTGATACAGACACATCTCTAGTGTAATATTGTGCTATACAGGTTTACTTAGCTTTTATACATCTAAAGAAACATTGGAATAACACAAGAAAAAGGCAGAATTCAAACATTAAATGCCAATATAGCATGCGCAAAATGTAAATGTCGAAAAACAATTGATTCGTTGACTTTTATTAAATGTATTATGACAACAGATTACACATAAAATCTATTAGGTTAGTTGAAAACATACATATTAAGATGAACCTAATATGTTGTATGTAAACTTAATATTATGTCCTTCAACTAACCTATGTGCAGTCTGTTGATATAATATAATAAATTAAAGTCGTTTGTGCCAGTGTTCACAATCGTGTGTGTGTGTGTGTGTGTGTGTGTGTGTGTGTGTGTGTGTGTGTGTGTGTGTGTGTGTGTGTGTGTGTGTGTGTGTGTGTGTGTGTGTGTGTGTGTGTGTGTGTGTGTGTGTGTGTGTGTGTGTGTGTGTGTGTGTGTGTGTGTGTGTGTGTGTGTGTGTGTGTGTGTGTGTGTGTGTAGACATCCACAGCCCTCAGTCAACAGCATGACATCAAGCTCTCACATGCAGCTGCTTCGATGTGTCACAACCAGAGACCCAACACCTTTCCTCAGACAGACACGCTTCACTGCACACACAATTATTTCTGCTCAACAGCTTTTCCCTGTCTAAAAACATTTTGTCAATGTCACATCACTTTGCACCACTTTGTCACTCCAATTACAGCCATAAACAGTGAGTTGTGAATCTATAAACATCAGAGAAGGAATATGATATCCCCCGATGATTACCCCGGGATAGAGACTGCTGTGGTTTCTTCACACATTGGGCTTTGGATTGATCCTAAAAGATGATTATCAACCCCCACGTTGTTCACAGTATTTTTCATGGATCTACCTGTGGCTATGAAGTCAATAAAAATGAGTACTTCACTATATGGCTGTATTTTCCTACCAGATGTCCTGCCATTCAAGTAATGATGCTCACTTTACTGCCCACTGTGCAGATTTGGATTGGGTGCAACAGCGGCCCACTGACCATTTTCTAAATAGTTTGCAACATATAGAGGATAAGAGTATAAAAGAAACACAACAAAATACACCCCAAAAAAAAGGACAACCTCACACAGATCCGTGTTAACCCCTTGATGTCCACAAATCCTAGAATCCAGGAAAATAAGTTACGCAGAAATTACAAGCATAAAATATCTTATTTAACATGCAATTCATTCTGTTCCTCGCGGTACGCTTATTTTATTGAATCATTTCAATGATTGCATGATGAAAGAGGTTACAACTATGTTTATGTTATAAATTATTTCAAATGTAACCAAAGCATTTACAACTAATGTGAAGCTGCAGCTATTCAATTCAGTTAAACATATCTGATGTATCTGTCACATAAGCCCAAAGT
Organism: Pseudochaenichthys georgianus; assembly: GCF_902827115.2. NCBI lineage: Eukaryota > Metazoa > Chordata > Actinopteri > Perciformes > Channichthyidae > Pseudochaenichthys > Pseudochaenichthys georgianus. The sequence goes on from NC_047510.2 coordinate 26,633,515, forward strand.
CAAATCCTTGTGTCTCAAGTTCATTGAGTTAATAAATCAAGTGAATAAATCTGTTGATTTGAGTAAAACACATGTCTAATAAAAACAAGTGATGGGCCTTTAACTGGATGGGACAAGATTTAGTAGAGTTGTGGTTCACCAACTGTAACACTGTTGTTTCCAGTCTTTATCTGCATCAGGTTTCCTCTCTTTATCCCCGCCTCGGGCTCTCCACTCTCACAGTACTACTTCGCACATCTTATCCTCTCAAAGAACCGCAAAGATCCTATCATCACTCTCACGCCCCTCAAATGCACTGCTAATAAACAAACGCACCGTTGCTGTTTTCTGCATTTTGAAAACCTCGTCAACGGATCACTGTGTCCCATGTCTCCGAGTCTCTGGCCCCAGGGGACCTCCTACAGGGTCCTGGCAGTTAAAGACTGACGGTTGTTGTGAAACATGACTGTCGTATTGATTGCACAGAGCACTGCAACAGCTGTTAGACTGAAAGAGAGCGCAGTGTGCTACGGCCAAGGATGTGATGTGGAGGAGTGAGCAAGTGTGAATGTCTCCCAAGGGTTATCCCGCTCTGGATCTTTGCATAATCCTTCCTGAAGTTTACGGGAATCAATTTTGGAGGGCGTAGCTAGGAAAGGGAGCCCGGTGAAGGCGGAGCTTAGTGCACAAGATTTGGGATTGTGAATTGTGTGACAGATGACGGTTCTGATTCTCTGGAATATGAATTTTGGATTGGAAACATATTAGCAGACGTGTAGGGAGTGTGTAGGGAGGCTCATACTGACATTTGCAGAATTTTCATAGCCGATACCGAAATGATATCCATTAGGCATGGATACAAAAAGAAAAGTTAAAATACATGATGTGAGTTGAAGACCCATTCAGTAAAATTGTCAATTGCACATAGGCCATGTTTTATCCACCAAATGTATAGTGTATATATATATCTGGCATAAATTAAATCAGAAAAGTTGACATTTGATTTGCTTACCTTTTATTCCGATTGAAATTGTAGTCCTATTTTACAGCTTGTATTCCTAATACTAGTGTAGACAGACCTTTTACATCATCGGTGACGTTAATAATGTGTTGTACGTGTATTAAATTACCTGTCAATCAATCTGTCAACCTGTCACAGCAGGTTTCATCTAGTATTTGGAATTCTCAGGATTTGTGCTTTCAAGGTTGCATTGTAGAACATGGACCTGCTAACGGCAACAACTGGACACAGCCAGTTGTGCCAGTTGAGTTAGAGAGATAATGAGCAACTGTCAACTAGTCAGCCAGCAACCGTCTCCTTTCTGAGTCCATTAGTAGATATCAACTACACACTTTGCACATAAGTATTGACTATTGCATTTAAAATAATATTTAGTTGACTTTAAGAGGCCTTATTGTGCTTTTGGAGCTTTTCCCTTTCCTGTAGTGTTTTATACAGGTTTCTTCCCTCCAGAGGAAGTTCCTTTCCCACACCCCTGCCCGAAACACCTCGATTTAAGTCCTTTGTTTATTTCTGCAACATAGTGACTTTATGACGTAACACTGACGCTTCTTTTGAGAAGCACTTCAACACATTGTTTGTGATAGGCTAAGGGGAGAGACCTCTCTAATCGGTTGGCCCATCACAACAGAGCCGGCAGCTAACCAATCAGAGCAGACTGGACTCTGGTTTCAGACAGAGGGTGAAAAGAGGTGCTGCAGCTCAGGCAGTAAGAGGAAAATAAAGAGCTTTTTGAACATTAAAGCGTGGAGACATGTCACAAATACAAATATGAACCTGCAAATTAGAGCTCATTTCTCTAAAGGTATCTGCTGCCACACAGAAATAACTGAATTCTGTGAAAATGTACCTAATTGTAGTAGCTAGAATTCTATCACTGCATGCAATCCACCTCATCAGGACCATCATCCCTTTGAGCTGCATCCAAGTGCAAGGTAAGGTAAATGAATAGTGGAGCTAAGTGTCTCGGCCTCTCAGTGCTTTGAGGTTGGGAAAATATAAATGGCACTAATGGCCCTATTCAATAACTACTCAAGCTCCTGCCCACCTGGCCTTCATTCGGCCCAGAGAATTGGTAGATAATCCCATTCATTATTGGATTGTGAAAAGAGAGACTGCTAGATTGTTTTTAACTACCATGCCATCATTCTGACCACAAAAACAATAGATAAATACTTTTCTTTTCCTTCACTTTTCTTTGCTGTATCCTTTATCACAAAGGCATTGTTGTTTAATGTTTTTTTTATGTTATCTACCAGTTGACCTCCACAGCATCAGTTAGCATGTCTTTGTTTTCTCACAAGAGAAGCAAAGCAGGAAGAACATTGGACTTCAGGTTTTTACAGTATAACATCCATCACCTCTTGAGAGCGACCCCAACAGACAGTTCTATGGATTCCCTGAATTATGGCTGACGCAGTTCAATAGTATTCTGATGAACTGGAGATTACATAGCAACAAGGCAGAGGGTTCGCTAGGTGGGTGGTCATTACTTAGGTCTCTAAGGCCTGCCTCACTTACTGATTTTCTCCCCCCTCTTTCCTGGTACACCACTGATCTGTGATTGCAATTGATTGGAGACTGCTCATCATTCCTCCGAGGGCAACATCAGGAATCATCGGCATCAGGGGGGAATGGATTTTGGGAGATAAGCGGAATGGGACAAATGAATGCAGCGGGTGGAGAGAGAAGGAAATGTGTGGAAAACACCGGAGTATCATAAACTGGAACAAAATGTTCTGCATTGTGGCTTGAGGTGTTTTCCTCCTCATGTGTTTCTCATTAATCTAAGTGGGTGTGGCCGATGAGTGATGGGGCCAGGTTAAGGCAGGGATGAGAAAGCCACTAGGCAAGATTTCCCTTATTGACTGTAGTGAAAGCAAATTTAGTACACTGTACGCAAAGCAATCCTCGTACTTAACAAACCAACAGACCTCTCTGTGATTTGGAGCGGAACCTGGTGGAGCACTTATTAACTATTGATAGGCAGATGATTAAAGCACCAGTGCTGCCTTATTGACCTTCATTTCTTTAGTTTTAGACCGACATCAATTTACTGCAGCTGGTTTATTGACATCTGTATGTAAATCACATTAATCTATTCTCAAGCTATAGAAATAATGAACTAGCACTTTATTCATATTAATTTGCACTGCTTTGTAGACATAACACATGAATTGTGAGAAAAACTAATTAAATCCTTCTTATTTCAGCCAAACCAAACTCAAATTCGTGATGCCTCTCAACATCCCCTGTTATTCTTCAGTCACCTAAGTAAGTGAACAAGAAAAGACTTCCCACATTTAGATTATGCATGCAGATTATGTTCAAGCACACACTTGGCCATTCAATCTCCCCACTATGGGGCACCTCACAGACTGTTTTGCGCTCGGTCAGCACAATGCGCTGTCCCTGGTGCTGAAACACTGCTCTCAGACCACCGTGCAGCACACAGACACCTCTACACACACTACCGATTCATTTAACCAACGTAACATTAGAAATTGTGGATCACAGTTGCTCGTGTCTGCCGGTGGAAAATGTGTGGGCGAAGGAAACTGTGGTCCATCGGTCAGCAGTCGGACACTGTTGCTGCTGCTGGTGGTAGGAAATCTCTCTATCTCTCCCTCTCTCTCTTTCTTTCACTTACCGACTGACTCACGCGCGCACGAGCACAGAAGAACTAAAGGCAGCTGACACCGAAGCCCCCATTGCAGGTAAAGCGTAGCGCCTGTCGTGAGACACAGCCGTCACCAAAGCTGGGGCATTCACCCACACACAAGCACAGAGAGAGAGAGAGAGGGGGGAGAGAGAGAGAGAGAGAGAGAGAGCGAGAGAGAGCGAGAGCGAGAGCGAGAGCGAGAGCGAGAGAGAGAGAGAGAGAGAGAGACACACACACACACACACACACACACACACACACACACACACACACACACACACACACACACACGCACACATAAATACAGAGACACACACACACCGCCAGTTTTATCCCCTGCGTGATTCCTCCCCTCGATACTAAATCCCTTCTCGCACATCTGTCAATCCATGGCGCGTACTCTGCCGCCCGTCCATCCCATCCCCGCAGAACCCTGCATAAACACCAGCCTGACACTTTAAATCTACAGCCACACAGATTTGCATCACTTCTGTTGAAGCCTTGAAAGGAAAAATATACAGAAAGATCGCGATTTGACATACACCCACAACTATAGCAAAACAGGAACAAATAACCTACAAAGACATCACCATCACAAGCCAACTCAAATCAGAAAAACATGCCTCTGTAAAGATCCACCATATGGGCTTCTGTTGCACCAAGAGGACTCAGCCCAGCAGAGCGTTAGAGTCTGTAGTGCAGGTGCATGCTCGCTGTTGCATTGCATATTATTTATCAAACTAATGATACATTATGAATAACATTATTTCACAAACAAATATGCATTTTGGTAGAATACCTTCACTTATTTCCTTTCCAAATTAGGCGTCCGTTGGCTGAAGCAAAGAGAGAGTGATTCTTTTTTTCTCCATCCAGTGCTAACGTCGCAGGCTCAGCAGCGCGGCGGGAGAGGATGACTGAGAGAGAGAGAGAGGGAGAGGGAGGGAGGGATAAAAAGGGAGAGAGAGGGGAGAGAGAGAGTGCATATAGACCTCTGCTGTATAGAGTAACATGGGTGAACTGCAGTGGGCATCTGCCCCTACAGCTGTGAGGTGAATACCTGCAGTTATGATGGCAGCTTCATTAACGACTGTGAGGTTAAAATAGCAAATGGTATCGATATACTATTGAATAAATCACTTGGAATTATGAATGGGCCGGCATTCTGTATATGGGAGAGTGGCAGAGACACACATTTGAAGGTAGTAGACTCGTGTACTGCATACCCCTCCCTTCACCATTAAAATGACTCACATTTAACATTTAAGACACAATGGCATACGAACAACAATCACAATCTGATTAGCTAATATAAATGTGCATTGCTTACCACATACAACAATAACAAATGGTGTCAAATGTAAAAAAAACAAAAAAACAAGGGTTATTGCCACACTGTAAGAAACGTACCGTGAAATTCACAGTATTTAACTGGCAGCAATTGACAAGTTACTTACTGTAAAATGAATTACAATAAGTAACTTGTCAATTGCTGCCAGTTATATACTTTAAAGGTAATCACAGTATTTACAGTTTTTATTTACAGTAACAGTGTAAAATAAAACAGTAACTTCCAAGTACTGTATTTGTGTTTACGGTAGTGTTTTAACTGTAAAATAGAAACTTTAATGCTATAATTTTAAGTTACAGTATCAGTATTGTAACTGTAAAACAATTTATTATAGTATACTTCATGTCATGCTGGTAATTTTCAGATTACCAGAAATTCTTGACACAATTTTAAAGCTCACCAATAACTGCAGGGAGACAGCAAACAATACATTTTAACAATGTATTCTTAATTGTTGAACGGTATCAAGACCATGTATTTTCTTGTGCTAAATTATAAATATTTTCATCCATAAAACAATCGATATTAATATCCAAAAACATGGAGATTGCATTTTTAAAACAGTGGCGATAACAAATCAACACAAAAAAATATGAAGCCATTTCTTCTGCCAAGCCATTTTAGAGACGTGCTGTATGTTGAAAAGGTGTCACGACCTCGACACAAACTGGAGGACCCAAATGCACGACCCAGAGACACAGTCTTGAATGTAACAACAATTTTCTTTTTAATGTCATTGAACAGAAAATCCCTCTTAACAGAGTAAGTACTGGAATAACAAAAAAAAACGCTCACAAGGAGGAAAAAACCAAGCATAACAAAAAGAGAACTTAAAGGTGGGGTAGGTAAGTTTGAGAAACCGGCTCGAGATCGCTAGAATTTAAAAATATTCAACCGGAGAAAATCTGCCACTTCCTTATAGAGCCCCTCCTCCAACACACCCACGCGCACATGACCAATGAGGGCACGAGATAAGTTTGTGCCCCGATGGAAGGCTGACAGGCAGGTAGGCCATCCAGTTATTTTAGCCGGATTGGTTGTACTTTTTACAGTATTACGGCTTCTACAGATGACATTTTTTTATGGATTTTTTGTCAAAGCACTTAAGATATTCATTGCTATCGGGATGTTAAGAGTATTCCATGGAATATAACAACAAGTGTATCTCGAGCCGGTTTCTGAAACTTACCTACCCCACCTTTAAGATAAACTTAAACTAACAAAACAACAAAACCTGACATGAGTGAAAACGATCCTCTCTTTGCTGAGGCCTGGCACGACCACACGTGGGAACAAACACAAACTGACACAGAACAGGGGGGAGACAGGACTATTTAAACATGAGGTGAGTGGGAACAGGTGGAAACAATCAGGGGCGGGGCAGACACAGACGATGGCGGGAAAACACACAAAGGGAGGAAGTAACAGGGCCAATGAGAGACAAGTACAACATGAAACAGGAAATGGAAAACGAGACACAACATGAAACACGGGGACTTAACTAGAGATGAATGACATAAATAGACAGACCTGACATGACGTGAATAAATATGAACTGACTAAACATGAAATGACAGACATAATACATAAACATAACTAACACATTTGACGAGACACAACAAAAGGAACTGTTTGGCAAATACATTATCACTATTCTTAGATAATACACAATACTTTAAAACACTTTGAATACAAACAACCAAATGCATGCAGGAATGGACCCTGTACTGAACTTACAAACCTTACACGTGTAAGACATTTTGATTACATAAATTAACTGACCAAATTGTTTGTATTAATTACTTTATTTGTCTCTTGAGTTACCGTGGCTGTTGGGGGAGGTTACTTCCTGGTTCAGCAAAGGGTGTGGCCGAGCGCTGAGGACTTATACATACTGCAAGGAGCCAATTGGGACAGATTGGGACAAACCACCTGCTTCCATGTTAAAGGGGGGATTTGGGTTTTTGTCAGTGTCCTTTGTGTATGATGTGACTATTACTTATCTCTTGGGTTCAACTTGGTTTGGCCAAGCCACTATACAGGTGCATCTCAATAAATTAGACTATCGTGGAAAAGTTAATATATTTAATTAATTCAATTCAAAAAGTGAAACTCATATATTATATGGATTCACTACACACAAAATGAAATATGTCAAGGCTTTATGTTCTGTAAATCTTGATGATTACGGCCTGCAGCTAATGAAATCCCCAACATCATTATCTCAGAAACCGGAAGCACCACAGTTACGTCTTCCGGTTTGCAACGACATAGGGTCTTAAAAATATATATATCTACTAAGTATATAAAATATCTAGTAGAGACAAACTAGTAATTACACTGCATCAAGATGATGTATATTAAGAAAAATATGTTGGTTTATTTAAGATATGAGATATTTCTAGATATTCTAGAAATGGCGTTTTTCGGTTGGTTCCTTCTTTTTTGGTTACTGTGAATATCTACAGTACATTGATGTTTACTGTGAGGTTCTACAGTACATTGTTGGTTACTGTGATTATCTACAGTACATTGTTGGTTACTGTGATTGTATACAGTTGGGACGTTACTACTGCTATTACTACAGTAACTCCAGAGTTGCTGTAATCTTTGGTTGGAAACACGGTATTATACTCTAAAATTGTATACAGTAATTTACTGTGCACACACACTGTAAATAACTGTGGATTTCACAGCCATTTTTTACAGTGCATGATTTTATTATTCTGCGATTCAGTCACATCTGGATCATTTTCTTTCTTATTATTGATCATTCAAATTGACATTTTTATCATTTGAATTGTTGCAAATGTATAATCTTTTTTGATCTATACACCTGACATCCCTCACACTGTTGCTCTCCCCCATTCGTGGACTTTCTTTGGGAATTCTTGTCGCACACACACTGTAAAGCGACTTGAGACTAAATGTGTAATTTCTGATATTGGGCATTATAAATCAAATGTATTTGATCGACTGATTGATTGACATCAACAAACATGGAAGTGGATTATTGACAAAACAAATCCATGTAGAGGCAATTGCAATTATTTAGGGCTATGACAGATCAAGAAGAGCTCCTTCTCCTCTCTTTAGCTAATTCCTTTTCCACTTTGTCCACATATGCGTTTGTATCCTCAAGAAGAATGAAAGATGGAGTTCCGAGTGGGATCTGACAATAAGTCTCCAGCAGTTTTTTAATCAAGCTGTGCAAACCCAGAGAACGTTCATTCTGCCTGTTTCACATGAAGGAATATGTTGGAGGTGTGATTATACTCAATTAACACTCTCCCCCTCCTCATTTCTCACTCACTTTAGTTGTTTGTCTCCTTGTTTTTCTCACTCACAGAAGCAGGCGCGCAGACACATGCAAGCACACGTGTGTACTTCAGCTCATTAACTCACTCTCCCTCCATCGCAGCTTCGTTTCTCCGTCAGCGGGGGACTATTAGCTCCAGAGACCGAGGCGGCACCGAGACTCTCATTAATATGTTCTCCTCATCTGTGCCTGTAGTGTTAAGCAACAGCACAATGGCTTGTGTTGGCATGACGCTTAAGAAATCTGTTATCTATTGCTGCTAAGAGGAAGTGGATGAATGTGTTTGGAGATAGTTATTGCATTTGCTTCAACACACAATAAGCCACATTATATGCAGAAATGCAAGTGTCACTACATCAATGATGGATCATGATGATTTCTCACATGAAAAGTAATTCATCACACAGTATTCCACATCACCTGGTAAAGATGCAGGGGTTAAACATTTCATTTCAAACCTTTATTTAACCAGATTGGTCCCATTGAGATCATAGAACTCTTTTTCAAGGGAGACCTGCAGCATATAGGTTCCACGTGAAACATAAAACAATAAAGGACATTATACATTATATTATACATTGTTTTCAACCTCCACTGATTCAAAGCCCTCCCTTCAAAACCTGGTTAACTCTCGCTCTAGTAATCCTGTCTAGACTGCGTTTGGTCGGTTCTGATCCAGAGAATGGATTTATCGGATGGATGATTTGGGAAATTAGTCAATTGGGAGAGAAATACAAGAACAGAAGGCAAACGTGACAAAACAAGCGGTGGTGTGCTTTCTGAATCGCCCTCCATTAGCACTGGCTGAAACGTTTTTTCTTGCAGCTTTACCTTTGCACATCTGTTCAAATTCAATAATGCCCTCGAGCTAACTGGTACTGTTTTGGACAATATTGAGCTGAGGGAAACGGGGGGTATGGATCGGAAAAGACAGACGGTGAGAGAAACAGATCATGAATGTTGACTACAAATATGACGAAAGAACAGTTTGTTCAGACAAATTGGGAATTCATCCCCACCAAATATCACAAGCTATGATGAGATGTGACGAGTTGTTGAGATACTCAGTCTTTTGTTGGATACAAAGAAGGGCAGGCTGTTTGGCCATTACCGAGCCCTGTCATAAATGCTCAATATGAAACTAAAGAAGTGGCTCGTATTTCAAAATCCTTTTTTCTGATCAAACAGGATGTCAGGTTTCAGGCTGCTGTTGATTGTCTCACTGGTCCCAAAGATGCCGGCCTGTCAACTTACATTTCTTAATCGCCTCATCCATCTGTCTAGTCGTAAATAATTCTCTTTTAACTTCACCCTCACGTACAAAGCCACTTTGATGCATGGGACTCTTTTCCTGACAGCCAAACAATTAATAACTGCTCTTATATTCTCAAGTTACTGCCAGGGACTTTAATTTTAGATCCCTCTTGTGACACTTACTATTAGTGTGAAGGACACAGGTTGTCATCATGCTACTACTTAAGGTTTTGGGGGCTATGACATTAGCTGCTCCTTTAATTAATTTAAATTCAGAAGCCTTCCCATTCCTGAAATCTGTCCAGCTGGGTGCTTTCCTTTCCATAATTAATTTTAACATTTCCTTGGAAACTGCTTTGGCGCATCTGAGCATGTGTTTTCTCAGCTTAAAGTCAAACTGATATCACATTTAGTCATCTCTTTCTGAAGCGAAAAGTAACGTCAACGTGTTTTTTTTAATGTATTCTTAATAGTTTTTAATGTGCATATTCAGCAGGACAGTTAATGTGTTTTGTTTGTGGCTCTTGTGTTGCGTAGGCTGCTGTCTGGCTCAGTGTGACCGTCTGCTCTGCTTATGAGAAAAACACATCCATATACGTGGACCAAGAGATAATGGTTTATGTTAGAATTAAAGCGAAACTAGGGGGAACCATACAACGGAGTAGAAATGTCGAATTTTTTGCGTCTGTTTTTTAATTTTATTCAAAACACAGTAAGAATGAAGAATGATTTCTTTCTTGTAGGTGCGCTAAGTTTTTCCTGACTGTTCAACTTACCATACAAATATCCCTATGTTTAAAACTGATTAACTGCTTTTATAAAAACAAGTTACAGACAAGTGCACAGTGTTAGCGTTGTCCCCAGTCTCCAGTGATGTACCTGAACGCGTTCAATGAACGATCGTTCATGAACGCGTTCATATTTTGGGCGAACGTGAACTGAACGTACTGTATTTCCGCTAGATGAACGTAATTGAGAACGCGTTCATTCTCAGCGCTGTATAACGGCGTTCAAAAGTGCGTTCATTCTCAGCACTGTATTATAACGGCGTTCAAAAGTGTGCCAGATTTCATATGCCTTTCAGCCGAAAACCCAGTTAAAACACACCGTAAACAGGCTTCAAAATAATGCGGAAAACCACCCAATCTGGCAACAGCAAGCTGCCTGTGACGCGTACGCGCCTGTCACCCCTGGCTGTCGCACTAAAATATAAATATACTAAATATATCAGACTCCTCACAAGAAACAATGTGGAACCGCGGAACCGGCGAGCATTGAATGAATGAATGAATTAGTAGGGACGAAGCCGAGAGCAGCTGCAGCAGCACTCAGAGTGAGACTCTACGGCAGGGGTGGGGAACCTCCGGCCTCCGGCCGTATACGGCCCGCAAGACAATTTGGTACGGCCCTCGAGGTAATTTATAAACAAACGTAAAAAATGAAAGAAATCTAGACCGCAAAAAAATTAAACAAGCGAGTGCCTGTTTTTCCTGGCCAAGGTCAGGGTCCTTGAACACAACACGAGCCTAACGTGTCATCACGTGGTATATGTCTCGACTGACAGGGGTGCAGTTCTGACGGAGAGCACCAGAACGCCACTCCAGCACTTCAGAAATTGCAGTACCGATAAGTCCATACACATGCCGCAGTTTCTGCGTGTCTGTGTCTTTAGTTGAAAGCCCAGTGGCGATCTGCTCATCGGTCATACTGATCAGACAGTCAATAACTGTGTTGTTATCATTATCATCTGGTTAGCTAGCTATGCTAACGAATATAAGAAGCTTTGTCTACAACCAGTGAGGTAAAGGCACATCTTTATATGATCATTATAGTTATAAAAAAAATAAGAGAATAAAGTAAACAGGTATAAAATACTATATGACAGTTATTAATAAAGAAGAATACAGTTTGAAAGGGGAGTGATTTGTCAAATACCCATAAATTAAAAGAAAATCTGCTTACAGTTGTGTTTGGGTGTTGAGAGATGTGTCCATAGATCTCCTAATGTTGCTCTCAAAGTACAACAAATCTTCCCAGGGGAGCATGCCCCCCGGACCCCTCTAGAGGAGGTTAGGTC